>NW_028147027.1:0-106502 GCF_905368555.1 Meleagris gallopavo
GGGGGGAGGGAGATGGGGGATCTGGGGGGGTAATGGGGTGAGATGGGGGATAATGGCGGGCAATGGGGGGGTTAATGGGGCGCTATGGGGGTTGTGGGGGCGATTTGGGGCAATGGGGGGGATTTGGGGTCATCGAGGTACCTTGTGCTCAGCAGGCAGGGAGGGGCGGGCAAAGACGGGGCCGAAGTGGGCGGGGCCTGAGTTGGCTCCTCCTACAATGGGCAGGGCCAATGTGAGGCCACACCCCTCCCGTTGCCCTCCATGATCCCATTGACCCCTCTGACCCCATTGATCCCATTACCCCCCCCCCCCCCCGACCCCACAACTGCCCCCCCCCGACCCCATTACCGTGCCGCAGCCGCTCCCCCATCTCCCTCATGGCCCTGGCTGACCCCACACACAGATACTGACGCAAGCTCTGACCCCACAACTCGTGGGCCACCCTATAGGAACAGATGGGGCATCTGTAAGACCCCCAGAAACCCTACAGGCTTCGGGGCGCACCCCATAGGGTGCTAAGGGCGTCTATTGGGGTCTATGTGGTGCTGTGGGGTCTGTGAGGGTGCTACTTGGGTCTATGGGGTTTATGGGGTGCTATTAAGGTCTATGGGGTGCTATGGGAGGGCTATTGGGGTCTGTGGGGTACTATGGGAGGGCTATTGGGGTCTATGGGGTGCTGTTGGGGTCTATGGGGTCTGTGAGGTGCTGTTGGGGTCTATGGGGTGCTACTGGGGTCCTACAGACCCTTCCCCCTTACCAACAGGCAATCCCGATCCCAGAGCCGAAATCCAACATGGTTTGTGGGGTAAAAGTGGGGACACGGAGCCGGATCTGTAGGGCACAATGCTTTCAGCCCCACACAGACCCCATAAGGACCCCATAGGGATCCTATAGGGTTCCCACCTCATGCAGCGCTCGCCCTACAGCCGCGTGGTCCCGCTCCAACCTCACGGCCAGGTAGGCACGGCACAGCTCTGCTGTGTACCTATGGGGGAACTTATAGGGTCAGGGGCCACCGCGACCCACAGAGACCCCATAGGGTCCCAAAAGAGACCCGTAAAGACCCCACAAAGACCCCAGAGCCCAAAACAACCCCACAACGACCCCATAGGGACCTATAATGACCCCACAGGGACCCACAACGACCCCAGAGACCCATTATGACCCCATAATGACCCACAGTGACCCCATAACGACCCACAACAACCCCACAAACCCATAATGACTCCATAAAGACCCCACAACGACCCCATAAAGACCCCAAAGGGACCCACAACGACCCCACAAACCCATAATGACCCCATAAAGACCCACAACGACCCCATAACGACCCCATATGCACCTCACTTTGGGTCCTGGCTTCTGCTGCACCTTCTCTGCACCCCAAAGCTCTGTGGGTTTGGGGTTGGGGGGGGGATGATGACATCACCACCCCCCAATCTGCCCTATGACGTCACAGCTGATGACGTCACTCACCAGGGGGGCGGTGACCCCAAAGCTGCTTTCCCAGCACCTTCGCCTGCTCCTGGCTCCAGCCTGGGGATATGGGGGACAGGATTGGCCCTATAGCACCCCATAGCCCCCCACAGACCCTCACAGCCCCTCATAGCACCCCCACAGGACCCCAAAGACCCCATAGCCCCCTTAGCACCCCACAGACCCCCATCGCACCCCACAGACCCCATAGCCCCCCAAAGACCCCCATAGGACCTCATAGCACCCCACAGACCCCACAGCTCCCCATAGGACCCTACAGACCCCCATAGCCCCTCATAGCACCCCACAGACCCCATAGCACCCCATAGGACCCCAAAGACCCCATAGCCCCCCCTTGGCATCCTACAGACCCCCATAACCCCCCATATCCCCCATAGCACCCCACAGACCCCCACAGCACCCCACAACCCCATACCTTCCTCCTGCAGGACGCTCTGTGCTGCCCGCCCCAAGGCTGGGGGCAGCTGCAGCACCTTTGCGTGCCGAACCCCTTCATGCTGTATGGGAACAACGACACCGTAGGGACCCCAAAACCCCACAGAGACCCATAAGGACCCCATAGGACACCCCCCCCCCGTCCTGCCTTCTGCCTCCATTCGCCCCGCATGCCCCACAGCCGCCGCCGCGCCCACATGGGCGCCGCCATTTTGCCGGAAAAGGAGGAACCTGGCGGCTCAGCCAATGAAAAAGGCCGGAGCGTGACGGACGGCTGGGAGGACCAATAGGAGAGCGAAAGAGGTTTCGCCGCATGTTTCTCATACGCTGCTCGCAATCACCGCCTCGGGGCCCTTAGGGGACAAATTACGACTTCTCCATTACGCAAAAAAAAAAAACAAACCCAAAAACGGTTTATTTTATTAAAGAAAACGCGTAATTACAAAAATAAAACTCTCAGGCCTTCTTCAGCTCTATGGTTGGTAAGGAACAGCGCAGCACACGCAGAGGAGACACTCCAGAATTCAATCCTGCTCAGTCCTCCTACATCTCTATGGTCACAAATCAGCTCCAGCTGATCATAAAGACTGCGAGGCCTCCACCGTTTCTACGCTCGCAAGTCCTCCACTGTCTCTATGGCCAAAGGTCCTCCACATCTCTATGGTTGCAAGTCTTCCATCTCTATGGTATCAAGTCCTCCACCATCCCTATGGTAAGTCCTCCACCGTCTCTATGGTCACAAGTCCTCCATGCCATAGACACCACAAGGCCTCCGGCAGCTCTGTGGTCAGGTCAGTCCTCCAGGAACCAACCAGAGAACAGAAAAAACTCCACAATCTCTACGATCATGGTGACGGTTCTCCAACAGAAAACCACAGCAACAAAAAAATAAATAGTTCTTTGGTCTCTATGGTCTCCAATCAATCAAAGGCACTGCTCCAGAAGCTCTATCCCCTCACCGCTCCTCTCTGTGGCCCTCAGTCCTCCAGCAGCGTTCCCAGCATCCCCCGGGGCGCTGCCCACAGCTGCTCCCATTGGCTGCGGCTGCGCAGGAACAGCTCCAGGTGGAGGCGATGCTCAACATGGCGCCCGTGGGGATCCCTGAGCAGCGCCCGGCGCTGGGGGGCTGCAATGAGGTGGCAGAGCTCAGCTTTTTTAAGGCCTTTCCATAGGAACAAAGGGACCCCGGGGGGAATTCGGGCCCTTCTGAGGTTGCTCACCCAGCTCGGAGGCGATGGAGGCTCGTGTGGGGGAGGAACAGGAAGCCAAGATGGCGTCCAGGACGCGGCTGCCATTGCGGTGACAGGCCAGGGACAGGAAGTGGCCCTGTGATGTCACACAAGGGGGGCGGAACTTCGTTCAGAGGCTCCACCCCATTGGGTTGGCTCACAGAGGGGGGCAGGGCTTCGATGAGGCTCCACCCCCCCTCAGGATGGGCACGTGGTAGGAGGTGGGCGGGGCTTCATCTGAATGCTCCGCCCTCATTGGCTTGGATTGTGGAGGAAGCAGGGCTTCAACTAGGCCCCGCCCCAAATTGGCTCACGGGGGCGGGGCTTCAATAGAGCTCCCTCCCCATTGGGTCGGCTTGCGGAGGGGGCGGGGCTCCATTCAGGCTCCACCCCCGAGATTTTTGAGCATTACAACGGGACCTGAAAACGGGAGATTTTGCCCCAAAATGGGGTCTTACCTTCAACCTACGGACGAGGCGGCGCCGGGCGCGGGGGGGCACGGAGGGGCTGCTCATAATGGAGTCCCAAACATGGCTGCCGGGGGGCTGAGAGCCAATGAGTGCAGGTGGGTGTCAGAAAGCGCCCGAAGCCCCCCCAGAAGTGCAGAGGGGTCCCGGAAGTGAAGGAGGAGCTGGAGGAGATGGGAACCGGAAGGAGTGACGGCGCCGAGGGTGGGCTGCGAGGAAATGGGGGGCAGTGATGTTAGAGGGAGAGGGAACGGATGGTGGGTAGTGGGGGTCAGCTGGGTGATTCGGGGAGGGAAATCCAAATTTTTTGGGGGGAAAGCGTATTTGGGAGTGAAAGGAAACGATTTTGGGGGCGGGGGGGGGGGGCCTTGAAGGAGATTGGGGAGGAAATTGGGGGCGTTTGGGGTTGTAAAGGAGATCGGGGAGCGTTTGAGGGGCGATTCTGGGGGAGGGGGGGGACATCGGAGGAGAACAGAGAAGATAACAAAGCAGCTTGGGGTTGTAAAAGGGGTCGGGGGTCGTTTGGGGGGAAAAAACGAGGCGTTCAGACGGATAAAGAGAAATTTGGGGAGAAAATGGGGGACTTGGGGGAGATTGGGGAAGCTGGAGGTGAGAAAAAGAGAGGAGGAGGAAACATGGAGGAAAAATGGGGAATTTCAGGGGCGTAATTGAGGGCAAAGGAAAAGAGTGGGGAGGAAAAAGGGGGAATGTGGGTTGAGATGTGAGCGACAGAACTGGGGAAGAAACCAGAAAATAAAATTGCTAAGCATGACAAAGGGAATTAAAAACAGTCTTAGACAGACAAATAATACATTTTTTGGACAAAAAAATGACTTAAGGGAGAAATTTGAAGATAAAAAGAAGCGTTTTTGGATATCCTTCACCTGTGGCTCCTCCCCTTCCAGGGGCTGCAGGGCCAACAAAGCCCCCACGCAGCAGCGGCGCCGCTGGGGGGGCTCCCAGCAATTGAACGCCTGCAGGCAGGGAAAAAAAACAGTTAAATGGGGAGGGGGCTTTAAAGGGGGCCCTGCGCCTTTAAGAGGGGGCGTGGCTTAAGGAAGGAGGCGTGGTTTACCTGAAAGAGGCAACGCAGCGCCCCCTGCTGGAGCTCTTTATATTGCAGGCAGGCGCCCATTAAAGCCACTGCGACCCCGTGGTGACCCCGGGCCAGGGGCTGCCCCAGGGAAGGGCCCAATTCCTCCAGAACGGCCCCCACCTGAGGGGGGGGAAGCAGCGTTAGGGACCACCGAGGTGAACCCCAACAGGACCCAAAACGGGAACCACAACGGGGCCCCAAATCGGGCCCCCGATGGGATCCCAAAAAGGACCAAAATGGGGCCACAAATGGGACCCCCAAGCCCCCATTCCTCCCCCACAAAAGCCCCCAGATCTCCACTCACCCCCCCTCAAGACCCCCATCCACCCTACAAAAAAAACCCCGCCCCCCCAAAATCCCATTTTCCCCCCCAAAACCCCCCATATCCCCCCCATAACCCCATTTCACCCCACCAAGAGCCCATTTCCACCTCAAAACCCCCCAATTCCCCCCCAAAATCCCCCAGACCTCGATTTACCCCCCCCAACCCCTCCCAAGAACCCCTTTCCCCCCCCCCCGAAACCCCCATCGCCCCCCCACGCCCTCAATCAAACGCCCACTTCCGCCTTTAGCCCCGCCCCTCACCCGGAAGTCCCGCCTACCACATCCGGGGGGGCGCTATCCAGCAATCTCTGCAGCCCATGATTGGCCAGCCGGTGACAAGCCACGCCCACCAGGCGGCCCTTCAGCTGCTCCTGGAAGAGCTCCCTCAGCTTCGTGGGCGGAGCCACGCCCAGCACCGCCTCCATGATCCGACCCCGCTCCGGGTCCTCCAACGCAGCCACCAGCGGGCTGAGAGCGGCAGCCAATCAGAAAATGGAGCCGCGGAGCTGCCAGCCAATCAGCGCGCAGCATTACCGGAAACCCGCCCCTCCCCCCCCCCCCCCCGCTGGCCCGCCCCCCACCACCCCTGACGCACACAGCCAATCAGATCTGAGCAGCGTTTTGACCAATCGGCGCTCACCTCTCCCCGGGGGCGGGACCAGGCGAGGCAAGGAGACCAATGAGAGCGTCGCAGAGACGGGCGCAGGCTGGTGATTGGCTGTGATGCAGTGCCTGCAGCGCGCCCTGCAGGCAGAGGCTAGCACAGGGCGGAGAGAGCAGTGCTATGGGGGGGGGGGGGCAAATTTGGGGCGAAAAATGAAAAAATCGGGGTCAGAAATGAAAAAAATTGGGATCCGGGGCTAAAGGTGGCGGCCTCCATCCCATAATAAGACACTCACAGGGCAGGTGCTGCTCAAAGGCTTCGGCCAATTGCTGGAGAAGAAGGGGGAAGGAAGCGGGGAGCTCCGCCCCCTTGGACCGTAGCCCCGCCCCTTTTAGCTTAAGCCACGCCCCCTTGGTTTTGGGTTCTTCTGAAATCCCTATAAACAAAAACACACCACGAAAAGCAGTGAAACCACCAATTCTAATGACATGCACTCGTTATCCACCTCATTAACATTTTAATTAACCACACAAACTCCACCTTAATCTCTGAGACCCTCAAATTCCCCCCCCAAAACGACCCAAATTTCCAACCCAGCTCCCCCAGCCCCCCTTTTCACCCCCCATCTCACCCCAAATCCACCCGAAGACCCCCCCCAACCCTCAGAACCCCCCAGACCCCCAACCTCCCCCCCAGGACCACCAGATCCCCCCCCACCCTCCCCCAGATCCCCCCCAAACCCCTCAACCTGAGACCAACCCCCCATTTCCAGCCCCCCCCATCCTCCCCCTGACCCCCATCCCCCCCATACCGCCCCTCAGACCCCCCCAACCTCCACCCCCCCGACCCCCAATCCCCCTCCTGCCCCCCAGACCCCCTCCACCCCCACCCCCCTCCAAGACCCCCAGACCCCCCCTTACCTGCCAGCACCCTCAGCAGCTCCCTCACCACGAAGCTCCCGGCCGCCTGCCCTGCCCACTCCCCCAGCCGAGCCCCCACCGCCCCCACCACCCCCCCCACGGCCCCCTCCAGCTCCTCCCCCTCCCCCTCCTGGAGCCCCTTCCCCAAAACCGGCAGCACCGCCTTCAACCCCGCCTCCAATGTTTTGGCCCCCCCAAAGCCCAGCCCACCCCCCTCCACCATCGCCCCCAAAAGGCGGCCCAATGTCGGGGGGGGGCGTGGGGCAGCAGGGATTGAAGCAGGAGGGAACCCTGGGGGTGAAGCAGCACAGCTGGGTAGGCGGCCGCCGCCTCCTCCAGGACGTTGGGGGCGAAAAGAGCTGGGAAAAAAAAAAACACGTCAGTTTTGGGGGGGGAAAAGTGAGGAAATTGGGGGCGGGGGGGGGGGGGGTCCTAAAAGGGACCCTAAAAAACACCAATGGGATCCAATGGGACCAGCGATGGGTGAGCGGTGGGACCCAAAATGGGGACCCCAAAGGTACCCGAAAGGGAAACCAATGGGATGCAAAATGGAGACCCCGAAAAGACCTAAATGGGGCACCAACGCTGACCCAAATGGGGCCAAAATAAGGGACAGCAGTGGGACCCCAATGGGGCTAAAAATGGGACCCAAATGGAGACCCCAAAAAAGGACCCAAAAGGGGCCAAAAACGGGACCCCAAAGGGGCTCCAAAATCCCCTTTTCCACCCCCAAAACCCCACTGGGCGGCCCCTAAGCCCCAAAATCCCCCATTCCGACCCCAAATCCTGTCCAAACTGCATCATTTCCCCCAAATCCCCCCCATTTCCCCTTTCAACCCCGCCCCGAACGACACGAAACGCCCGAATCCCCCACAAAACGCCTCATTTCCCCCCCACCCCCCAGAATCCCCCCACGAACCCCAAATCCAACCCCAAACCCCCCCCCCCCAAAAGACCCCAATTTGCCCGGGTTTCGTCCCAAAATCCCCCCCTCAGCCCCCCCCCCCCCCCCGCTCACCCATCTCCTCGGCGCTCAGCCCCTCCTGCAGGGTCTCCAAAGCCCTTTGGAAATAAGCGGCCGTTTCGGGCTCCAACCGCGGAGGGCCCCCCCGGGAGCCCCGACCCCCGCGCGGCCCCATGGAGGAACGACGGAAGGGGAGCAGGAACCACGCTGCACGACACCGGAAGCAAGATGGCGGCCTCCGCGTGCCTCGCTACAGCCCACAATGCTACTTCACCGGAAGCGACGCCATTGCGCGAAACGGCGCCCTCTGTGTGCCACGGTATATCCCACAACGCGCCTCTCCCGGAAGCGACGCCATTTTGCGCAATTAAAACGGCGTCGTTCAGCTGCCACAGTATATCCCACAATTCCCAGTCCCGGAAGCGACGCCATTTTGCTTGTTGAAAATGGCGGTCTCCTCGTGCCACGCAATATCCCACAATGCCACTCTCCCGGAAGCGACGCCATTGCCCGTGATAAAAAAAAAAAAAGAGGCGTTCTCCTTTTTCCTCACTATATCCCACAAGCCCCTTCCCGGATGCGACGCTATTTTGCGTGACTGAAATGGCGTCCTGTATTTGCCTGCCTATGTCCTAGGATATGCCTCGAGAAACGCCACGTACCTCGTTATATTCCACAATCCCACTCCTCTGGGAGCGACGCCATTACCCGTAGCCAAAATAGCGTCCTCCGTATCTTACAATACACCTCGGAAAATGCCAAGTGCCTCGTTATATCCCACAATCCCTCTTCCCCGGAAGCGACGCCATTCTGCGTGAGAAGAATGGCGCCCTCCGCATGCCTCGCAATATCCCATAATACCCCTCGAATAATGACACCGCGCATGAGCAACATGGCGTTCCCTGCTTGCCTCGCTTTATCCCACTACACACCTCGAAAGATGCCATTGCGCATGCCCAAAATGGCGCCTTTCTCCTGCCTCGTTATATCCCACAACACCCCGGGAACGGTGCCACTGCGCATGCCCGCAATGGCGCCCTCCTCCTCGCCACAAAACGGCGCCCCCCACGCTGGGCGCTGCATCCCACAATGCCCAGCGGCCGCTCCCCGCCCGCATCCCGTCGTCCCCCGCGGCACCGCTCTCTCCGCGGTCCCCGCTGCCGTCGCCATGGTGAGTCCGCAGCCCCCAACGCCGCCATTGCCTCCCTTCCTGCCCCCGTTCGACCCCCGTCTCCTCCTGGTTCTGCCTCCCGTTCCACCCCCACCCCTCCCATCACGGCCCGCCCTCCCCGGCTGCCTTTTATTTCCCTTCTGCTGCATCCCAGTGCCGTCGCCGTCCTTTTCACTCCTCTGTAGTTCATCCCAATGCCCCCAGTTGCCTCCCAGTTCAGCTGCACCCCCCCCCCGGTGCCCTCACACCCCTCCCATCACCTCCCTTTCTGTCCCGCCGCCCTTCCATTTCCCCTCCATTAAATCCCACCGCCTCCCGGTCCGGCCTGCAGCCCCCCTTTATCCTCTCCCATCCATCCCCCGTTCTCCCTTCATCCCTCCCAGCACGGCCGTTTGAAGGTCCGCCCTCCGGACGCGGCCCGGCGCCGCCAACGGGAGGAGAAACTCCGCCTCTTTCGGGCCAACATGGCCGCCCTCCTGGAGAAGGTACCGATAGCCCGCTTCCGCCCTTCTCTGCCCTCAAGACCGACTTCCGCCCTTTTCTGATGCCATTCCGCTGTCATGTGCCCTCGCTTCCGCCCTTCTTTGACGCCATTTCCGGCTGAGTCCACTTCCGCCGTTTTTTGCGTCATTTCCGTTGCCTTGTGCCCTCACTTCCGCCCTTTATAGGCGCTATTTTTGCTGTCTTTACTTCCGCCTTTTCTGATGCCATTTCCGCTGGTTTGTGCCCTCACTTCCGCCCTTTATAGACACCATTTCCGCTTAATCTACTTCCGCCCTTTTTTGATGCCATTTCCGTTGCCGTGCGCCCTCACTTCTGCCCTTTTTTGACGCCATTTCCATTAACCGCACTTCCGCCTCTCTGTGACGCCACTTCCGCCCTCTCCCCACCGTACTTCCGGCCCAGGCGGGACGTTGCCGTGACGACGCGGAGCTGCTGACGCTGACGGCGGCGGTGCTGGAGGCGAACCCGGATGTGGGAACGGCCTGGAACGTCCGCAGGGCGGCGCTGCTGAGCAAGGGCGGGGATTGGTGAGGGGGCGGAGCAATGGGAGGGGAAATGGGGGAATGGGGGGGGATGTGGGGGCACTGGGCCATACTGGGGGCATTGGGATGGAGACTATGGGCACTGGGGTGGGGTTTGGGGGCACTGGGATGGCAGTAGGCTGGGATATGGGGCAATAGGGTGGGATATGGGGGCACTGGGCCATACTGGAGGCACTGGGATGGGGTCTATGGGCACTGGGGTGGGGTATGGGGGCAATAGGGTGAGATAAGGGAGTCTGGAGGACAGTGGGGTTGTTACTGGTGGGTACTGGTTGATACTGGTGCGTACCGGTGCAGGGTCCCGGATGAGCTGGGTTTTGTGGGGCGCTGCCTGGGGGTGAACCCCAAATCCTACGGCGCGTGGCACCACAGGGCCTGGGTGCTGAGATCCCATCCCGACCCCAAAAGCGAGGGTGGGGTCTGCGAGAGGCTGCTGGAGGCCGACCCCAGGAACTGTGAGATGTTGGGGGGGGTCGTGGGGGGGGGTCTGGGGTCCCGGGGGGGGGATTGGGGAGGCTTTTGGGGTATGGGGGGGGCTGGGTTGATCCCGTATCTCTATATGGGGTCTGAGGAGGAGTTTTGGGGTTCTGGGGGGGTAATGGGGGGGTTTGGGGGTCTTTGGGGTGGGGGGGGGATATATGGAGTCCATGGGGGGGGGTTGGGGTCCTGCGGGGGGATTTGGGGTGATCCCATACTTCTGTGTGGGGTTTGGGGGGGGAGATTTGGGGTCCTGGGGGGGGCGGGGGGGGGTCTTGTGGGGCAATGGGTGAAGCTACTGGGACATACTGGGAGCTACTGGGGTGCAGCGGGAGCTTTTGCGTCATACTGGGAGCTACTGGGAGAACTTTTGGGGCTCCCTTTTCCCCCCTGATCCCCTCAGGTTTGGGGTCGGGGGTCCCAAGCGTGTCGTCCCCTCCCCCCCCCCCCCTTTATTTGCAGTCCATGCCTGGGAGCACCGCCGGGTTTTGGGGTCTCCGGGACCCCCGGAAGCTGAGCTGAGTTTCGCTGCCGCTTTGCTGAGCCGGGATTTTTCCAACTTCTCCGCTTGGCATCACAGGGGGAGGATCCTGAGAGCGGCGGGGGGGGGGCTGCACCCCGAAAAGCTGCGGGGAGGTGGGGGAGGGGAGGGGGGAAATGGAGGGGGAGGGGGAGCGGAGACGGGGGGTTTGGGGGTTAAATGGGGGGGGAATGGGGTCTGAAATGGAGGAATTGGGGCTGAAATGGGGGCGATGGGGTTTAAAATGCAGGATGTGAAATCTAGTTTGGGGGGAATGGGGTGTAAGATGGGGGATATGGGGCTGAAATGGGGGCTATAGGGTCTAAAATGGGGTGTACGGGGTTTAAATGGGGGATATGGGGTGTAAAGTGGGGGGATTGGGGCTGAAATGGAGAATATGGGGACTAAATGGGGAAAAATGGGCTCTAAATGGGGATATGGGGTCTAAAATGGGGGTTGTGGGGCTGGAATGGGGGCAGTGGGCCCTAAATGGGGAAATATAGGCCCAAAGTGGCCCCAAATCCCCCCATCTCCCCCCGAGCCCCCATTAAAACCTTCCCCCAGCTCTCTGCAACCCCCCCCATCCCCCCCCCAATCCAATCCCTCGAAGACCCCCGTAAGCCCCTCCCCAAATCCCCATCCCCACCCCCCCCCTTCTCTCCCCCGGTGGCCCCACAGCCCCCCTTGCCCCAAATCCCCGTTTCTGACCCCAAAGCAGAGCTGGCTTTGGTGCAGAGCGCCGTCTTCACCGACCCCCAGGATCACAGCCCCTGGGTTTACCTGCGCTGCCTCCTGGCCGGCGGTGAGCAGCAGATGTGGGGCGTCTGTGGGGTGCCCTATGGGAGGGGGTCTCTATGGGGTGCCCTATGGGGTGGTTCTATTTGGAGGAGAATCTCTATGGGGTGGTCCTGTTTGAGGGGGGTTCCTATGGGAGAGGTCTCTATGGGGTGCCCTATTTGGGGGGGGGTCTCTATGGGGTGCCTGTGGGGTGCCTGTGGGGTGGCCTATTTGGGGGGGGGTCTCTATGGGGTGGCCTATGGGGTGCCCTATTTGGGGTCTCTATGGGGTGCCTGTGGGGTATCCTATTTGGGGGGTTCCTATGGGGTGCTTGTGGGGTGCCCTATAGGGTGGCCCTATTTGGGGGCTGTCTATGGCAGAAGTTTCTATGAGGTGCCCTATTGGGGGTGGGTCTCTATGGGGTGCCCTATAGGGTGCTCCTATTTGAGGGGGGTGTCTATGGGGTGGTCCTATAGAGTGGCTCTATGGGGTTCCATTGTTCCTATGGGGTCCTGCTGTTCCTCTGGGGTCCCTCTGGGGTCCCTATGGGGTGCTGACGTCCCCGTTGCCCCCCAGCATCCCCCCCTCCCCGCGTGGTCGGGCTGCACGTGGACATGGAGGACGGGGCTGTGAGCGTCACCTTCTCAAGGGCCGTCGGGGTGAGACGTGGGGTGATTTGGGGTCAGCGGGGGGGTTGGGGTGAGCGCCTTTGGGTGCCCCAAAATGGGGACCTGGGGGGGCACTGGGGGCACACTGGGGACGTTGGGAGCCCTGTAGGGTTGCTGTGGGGTCTGTGGGGGGCTGTGGGGGCATTGGGAGCCCTATAGGGTCGCTGTGGGGTCTGTGGGGTGACGATGGGGGGCTGTGGGGCCACATGGAGGCAATGGGATCCCAATGGGGCCGCAGTGGGGCACCCATGGGCCCCCTATAGGGTCAGTGGAGAGGCAGCGGGACCCCACGTGACCCGCAGTGCTGCCCCCCCACAGACCCCCCCCCAGCTGACCCTACAGAGCCGACCTTTGACCCCGTGGAGCTCCGCCCAGCGCCGCCGCCGCCCCTCCCACACCTGGGTACGGCCTGGGGGGGGGGGGGGTTAAAAGGATGAGGGGGGCGTGGCTTGGTGGAAATGGGCGTGGCCTCATCCTGTGTGCCCCGCCCACAGCTGTGCCCGCTGCCTCCCGACATGGCCACACCCACTGCAGAGCGGGAGCCAATCAGAGCGGCTTGGAGCCACGGCTCCGCCCACGGGGAGGTGACGCTCTGTCCTAAAGGTTGGTCACACCCCCTTTTTTCTCCTCCCCCTTTGACCACGCCCATCTCATTTGCATGGCGCTAATTAGGCTCCTTGCAGGGGAGAAGGAGGCGTGGTGGGCGGAGCCTGCAGTGCCACAGGAGCTCTTCTGGTAAGCCACGCCCACTCTGACCCGTAACCACGCCCCTTGCATCAAGCCACGCCCGCTTTGCCATATGACCACGCCCCTTCAAAGCCACGCCCATTTAACTGCCCTGCCCGCCTCTTTCTAACAAACTCCACCCCGTGTCACAAACCACGCCCACTTTGCGCCTCTCCCAAGCCACGCCCCCTTTCCCCACTCATTATACGCAGCCGTCCTTCTAAGCCCCGCCCCTTATGCAAAAGTCCACTGCGCTGGCCACGCCCCTTGATCTTAGTCTTGCCCTTTTATGTAAAAGCGCTGTCTATAAGCTCCGCCCACTTCCGGTTTCTTCCTTTAACTGCCACCACCTTGTGGCTGGGAGGGCACGCATTAGGCCCCGCCCCTTCCTCCCGTAGGCCGGAAGTGGGCGTGGCCGATCGGGCGGTGCTTGAGGAGCTGCTGGGCGCCTGCAGGGAGCTGCTGGAGTTGGAGCCGCGCAGCCGGGGTGACTTCCGGGTCACGTGACTGAGCCGGGGGGGGGTTCAGCTGACCTCGGGGTGACTGAGCGGCCGTTGGGGGCGATTGGGGTCAATGGGATCCCAATGGAGGCACTGTGGGGTCTATGGGGCGACATATGGGGTCAGCTGACCCCAGGTGCGATCATGTGACCGTGCGTCATGTGACCAGGCTGCCTGCTGACCCTGCTGCTCCTGCTGGCCGCCATCGACCCCCTGGGCCATGAGGAGGAAATGCGGCGCTGCCTGCGGGCCCTGCAGGTGGGCGGGGCTTAGCGAGGGGGGCGTGGCTACGTGAGAAGGGGGCGTGGCATAATGTACTCCCGCCCACTCAGGAGGTGGACCCTCTGCGGATTGGCTTCGTGGCAGACATGGCCTCGAGGGCGGAGCTTGCGCTGGCGCTGCTGAGGGAGGGAGCGGAGCCTGAGGAGCTCCGCCTACCCGGGAAGGTGATTGGACAGGGCTTAAAAGGGGGGGCGGGCCGGGAGTGGGCGGGGTCTAAAGAGTGGGATTTAAAGGAGCAGCACCGTGTGTGAGGTGCAAGGGTGGGGTCTCCTAATAGGGTGGGGCGGGGGGGCTGTGGGGGGGCAATATGGGGTCTATGGGGTGATTTGAGGGGCTATGGGGGCACATTGGGGTCATTGGGATCCCAATGGGGTCGATGCGGAGACATTGGGGTGACTCCAAGCACCCATTGGGCGGGGGAGGGAGGAGGAAAATAAATGGGTGAGGGGGCGTGGCTTGCAACAGAAGTCCCGCCCCATTTGGACAAAGCCCCGCCCCCCCAGGGTCTGACATCGCTGCCCCTATTGGAGCGCCTGGGCTCCGTCACCCTGCTGGATGTGGGGGGCAACGCCTTGCAGGGGCTGCCCCAAACTTTGGGGGCAATGAGGAGGCTGCAGGTGGGTCACGTGACTGCGGGGGAGTGAACTGGGGGAAACTGGGAGGACTGGGAGGCGTTAATGGGGCCGCTGGGAGGACTGGGAGGAGTTAACGGGAGGACTGGGAGGGCTGGGAATGGAGGGACTGGGGGATACTGGGAGGACTGGGGGGTATTGGGAGGTCTGGGAGGAGTTGATGGGGGCACTGGGAGGGGTTAATGGGAGGACTGGGAGCATTGGGAGCGGTTGATGGAGGGACTGGGAGGACCCAGAGGAGGTTACTGGGCAGACTGGGAGTGCTGGGCTGGCTGGTGGGCGTGGCCATGAGAGTCCCCACCCCCTCGGTGCAGGTGCTGGACGTGTCGCGCAATCAGATCGCGACGCTGCAGGGAGTCCCGCCCCTCCCGCGGCTGCGTGAGCTGCGATTGGATGGCAACCGTAAGATAAGGGCGGGGCTTAAGGGCGCTGTTAAGGGAAAGGGGTGGGTCTTAGGGGGAGGGGGCGTGTCCAGGAGCTGGGGGTGAGGCCTCGGGGCTCTGTTGAGCTGAAGAGGCGGGGCTTAGAGCTTTGGGGCGGAGCTTATGGATAGGGGTGTGGTTAAGAGCTTGGGGGTGGGGCTTATGGTTATTATAGACGTAAGGGGTGGGGCCAGAAGCTTGGGGGTGGGGCTTAGGGTGATTAATGGTGAGGGGCGGGGCTTAGAGATGTTGGGGCGGGGCCAGGATCTTGGGGGTGGGGCTTATGGATCCGGCAAATGGCAGGGGGAGGGGTTGGAATTTGGGGGCGGGGTCTGGAGCTTGGGGGCGGGGCTTTGAGGTAAGGGGGCAGACCCCGCTGATTTGGCCCCTCCCCCAGCCATAAGCCACGCCCCCGCCCTGGCCCCATTGGCTGACTTCCCCCGCCTGTCTGTCCTGGGATTGGCTGAGACACCGTTGGCCGCCGCTCCTGACGCCTCCGCCCGATTGGCTGAGCTTCTCCCCCGCGTCACCGTCGTCCTCTCCTGATTGGATGGTGCCGTTTGCTCCGCTCTTCCTCCGGATACGGGGCTTCAATAAACTGCTGTCACGTGGTCGCTTGGCTCCGCCCCTTCCTTACGCCATCGCCGACCGACCGGTTCTGCAAAATAGTGAGCCGCTCACCCGCCCTGCCAAATAGTGAGCTCGCAGCCCTTCCCTGTAGCCACACCTTTGCCTAATAGTGAGCCACAGCCCCTCCCTGTAGGGGAAGTTGCGAAAGTGTGACCGAGGTCACCCTGCCAGAAAGTGACCCATCGCTTCAGACCTATTTAGGTTTCCTTGCCACATAGTGAGCCTTACCATAAAAGGAGCCGTTGCTCCTTGCCAGATAAGGAGCCAGTGCTCCATCTTCCTGCACCCCTGCCACATAGGGAGCCACTGCCCCACCCCATAGGAGTTCCTCTTGCCACAAAATGATCCCCAGGTCGGCCCAACTGGATTTCCTTGCCAGATCGCACGCACCTGCCAGAAAGAGAGCCATTGCTCCGTCCCATAGCAACCCCTTGCCGTATACTGGTCTGTAGACCCTTGCCACATTGTGAGCCTTCTCCCCACCCTTAGGGCTTCCTATTGCCACATACAGAGCCACCGCTCTGCCCCATTGAGTCCCTCCTGCCAGAAAGTGAGCCGTCCCTCCCATTCAGACCTTGCCACATAGTGAGCCGCCGCCCCGCCCCATAGGCTTCCTCTTGCAACATAGTGAGCTGCAACCAAGCGTGGGGCAACGGAGGGGGGCGGGGCTAATGTACACCACGCCCCCTTCCTCTCTCGAGCCACGCCCCCTTCCCTAAAGCCACGGGCACCAGTGAGAGGAGGGCACTGGGAGCACTGGGAGCACTGGGAGAGGTAATAGGGGCACTGGGAGGGGTTAGCGGGGTTACTGGGAGCACTGGGAGGAGGGAGCTGGGGGGCACTGGGAGCACTGGGAGGGGTTAATGGGATCACTGGGAGGACTGGGAGGACCCAGAGGGGCTTACTGGGCAAACTGGGAGGACTGGGAGGAGTGATTGGGAAGACTGGGAGGATTCAGAGGGGGTTACTGGGCAAACTGGGAGCACTGGGAGAGGAGAACTGAAGTTGCTGGGAGGACCTCGTGGTGGATACTGGGCAACTGGGAGCACTGGGAGCACTGGGATGGGTGACTGGGAGGACTGGGAGGAATCAGAGGGGGTTACTGGGAGAACTGGGGTGACTGGGAGGATTCGGAGGGGTGACTGGGAGCACTGGGAGCACTGGGAGGGGGAACTGGGAGGACTCAGAAGGGTTACTGGGAGGACTGGGGGAATTGGGAGGGGGAATTGGGAGGACTGGGAGGACTGGGAGGATTCAGAGGGAGTTACTGGGAGAACTGGGAGGAATGACTGGGAGGACTGGGAGCACTGGGAGGGGTTACTGGGAGGACCTCGTGGTGGATACTGGGCAAACTGGGAGGACCCAGAGGGTTACTGGGACTTAGTGGGAGGGGAGGCGGTTTGATTTACTGGGAGTTACTGGGAGCACTGGGGGGGGGGTTTACTGGGGGTCAGTGGGAGGGCCGCTGGAGCCTTACTGGGAGCACTGGGAGGGGGCGGCGGGCGGACTGGGGGAACTGGTCTGGCGGGGGGAGCGGCTCGGGCGGGCCTGGACCAGTGAGCCTGAGGGACTGGGAGGGACTGGGAGGGACTGGGAGGAACTGGGAGGGGCAATGGGGCTGCATTGGGACCGTGCTGGGGGGGGGGGGGGTTATACTGGGGGTAACTGGGCTATACTGGGAGGAACTGGGGGGGGGTTGGGGGCGTACTGGGGGAATACTGGGCTGTACTGGGCGGATACTGGCTTGTACCGGGAGGAACTGGGAGGTAACTGGGCTATACTGGGAGGAACTGGGGGGGGGTTGGGGGTGTACTGGGGGTTTACTGGGCTATACTGGGCTGTACTGGGTGGATACTGGCTTGTACCAGGAGGAACTGGGGGGTAACTGGGCTGTACTGGGGGAAACTGGGGGGAATATGGGGAGTAACTGGGGTTTCCTGGGCTGTACTGGGGGCATACTGGGGTGTTACTGGGCCATACTGGTCCCTACTGGTCTTTACTGGTCCTACTGGTCCCTACTGGTCCATACCAGTCCATACCAGTCCCTACTGGTCCTTACTGGTCTGTACTCATAGTGGTCCATACTGGTCCATACTGGTCTGTACTCATACTGGTACATTCCAATCCCTACCAGTCCCATACTGCTCCCTACTGCTCTCTACTGGTCCATACTGGTGCACACCGGTGCATACTGGTCCCTACCAGTCCCATACTGGTGCATACCGGTGCATACTTGTCCCTACTGCTCCATACTGGTGCATACTGGTGCATACTGGTGCATTCTGGTCTATACTGGTTCCTACTGGTCCCATATTGGTCCCTACTGCTCCCTACTGCTCCCTAGTGCTCCCTACTGGTGCATACTGGTGCGTACTGGTCCGTACTGGTCCCTACTGCTCCATACCAGCCCTATATACTGCTCCCTACTGGTGCATACTGGTGCATACTGGTCCCTACTGCTCCATACTGGTCCATACCAGCCCCATATACTGCTCCCTACTGCTCCCTACCGGTGCATACTGGTGCATACTGGTGCGTACTGGTCCCTACTGCTCCATACTGGTCCATACTGGTCCATACCAGCCCCATATACTGCTCCCTACTGCTCCCTACTGGTGCATACTGGCCCGTACTGCTCCCTACTGCTCCCTACCGGTGCATACCGGTGCATACTGGTGCATACTGGTGCATACTGGTGCATACCGGTCCCTCAGGTCATGCCGGACGCCGACCCCCGCCTGGACCCGGGCCGTTGGGCCGCCGCCAGTTTCCACCTGCGGGGGTCTCCATCCCCAGCGCCCCCCCCCAGGCCCCGCTCCTCCTTCTGGCGCCGCCTGGGCGGGTGCTGCGGGTGCTGCGGGTGCTGCCGACGAGGCCGCGACGACTGGGACCCCCCCCCAGGAGAGGTGCCGGGACGGAGACCCCCCCAAGCTTTGAGGCCTGGTGAGTTTTTTGGTTTTTTTTTTTCGGGGCGAAAAAATTGGATTTAAGGCAAAAAAAAAACCACCAAAAAATGGGATTTCGGGGAGGAAAATGACGGTTTCGGGGCTCCCCGGAGGTAAGAAATGGGGTTTTTAAGGCTGGGTTTGGGGCTGGGGGGGGGTCTTTCGTTCTGCTCCCCCCCCCTACTATCCCACGTCCTCATTTTGGGGTAAAAAGTGCCGTTTTTTTGGCAAAACTGCTAAATTTGGGGTGAAAACCGGCGCTTTCGGCCTCGTGAGGATAGAAATGTCGGTTTCGAGGCCCCCCAAAAGGGTGTTTTTAGGATTTTCAACCCTTTATGGGGGGCAATTTGAGGGATCGAAGCTCCACCATCCCCGATATCGGCCCCCCCCACCCTGATTTTGGGGTAAAAAGTGCAGTTTTGGGGTCGGAATGGTTAATTTTGAGGCAAAACCCGCCAATTTCTGTCTCACAATGACACAAATGTCGGTTTCGAGGCCCCCCAAAGGGGTCGTTTTGGGGGTTTTTATAAATGAACGGGATTTAAGACCCCAATATTCCTCTTCAATGTCCTCATTTTGGGGTAAAAAGTGCCAATTTTGGGGTAAAAAGTGCCATTTTGGGGTCAGAACTGGTGATTTTGGGGCAAAAATCACAGTTTTCAGTCACTCAGTGACAGAAATGTCGGTTTCGAGGCCCCCTAAAAGGGCTATTTTGGGTTTTTTTTGTAAATTAATGGCATTTAAGGCCCCCCAATATCCTCGTTTTGGGGTAAGAAGTGCCATTTTAGGGACAAAACTGCCATTTTGGGGTCAAAACTGCCAATTTTGGGGCAAAAAACCCCCATTTCGCTCCCACTATGCCCAAAATGTCGGTTTCAAGCCTCCCCATAAGGCCATTTTGGGGGATTTTCACCCTTTTAAAGGACAAAAGTGAGGATTTTGACCCCCCCAGCCCCATTTTGGGCTGAAATCTCCCTTTTTGGGGCTCAATTTTGGGGTGAACCCACCCCCCTTTCGCTCCCGCTATGCCCAAAATGTCGGTTTCAAGCGCCCCCCAAAAGCCATTTCCCTATATTTTCACCCTCCCAAAAGGGAATCGAAGCCCCCCCCCCCCCAGGCCATTTTTGGGGTCAAATCCTCCGTTTTTGGGGTCTCACCGCCCCCCTCTCCCCCCACCCCCAAGGCCTCCTGGTCCCCCGAGGTTTGGTTGTGGGTTCAAAGGCCGACCGCATCGCCCACCACACGGCCGACTTCTCCTCCCCCATCATGGTGGTCCGTAGGGGGCAGCCCTTCCACCTCAGGGTCCTCCTGCCCCGGCCCTTCGACCCCGACGACGACAGCCTCTGCGTGGAGCTGCTGCTGGGTTAATTAGCGTTAATTAAGGGGTTTCGGGGGGGGGGGGTGGGGGAGGGGGGGGGTTGATGATGGCGGTGGTGGGAAGAGGGGTGAGGGGGGGGATATGGGGGTTGTGGGGGGATATGGGGGGGTGTGGAGTGGGGATGGGGCTGTTAATTGGTTAATTAAGGGGTGGGGGGGTTAATTAAGGGGTGTGGAGGGGAAATGAGGGGGATGTGGGGGGTATATGGGGGATAATGGGAGGGATATGCGGGGATATGGGGGAATATGGGGGGGTGGAGTGGGGATGGGGCTGTTAATTGGTTAATTAAGGGACGGGGTGTTAATTAGGGGGTGTGTGGGGGGAATGAGGGGGATGTGGGGGGTATATGGGGGATAATGGGGGGGATATGGGGGGTTATGGGGGGATATGGGGGATATGGGGAGGTGGAGTGGGGATGGGGCTGTTAATTGGTTAATTAAGGGACGGGGGTGTTAATTGGGGGTGTGTGTGGGGGCAATGGGGGCCGCTGTGACGTCACAGGTGGGCGTGTCCCCCCCCCAGGCCCCACCCCCCAGGTGGCCAAAGGCACCCACGTGCTCATCCCATTGGGCGAATCCTCGGCCACGGATTGGACGGCGGAACGGGAAGAGGAAGGGGAAGGGGAGGAGCCAACCGGAAGTCCCGCCCTCCGGCTCCGCCTCTCGTCCCCTCCGGACGCTCCTATTGGTCGATATCGAATGAGCGTCAAAACCAGGACGGGAGCCGGGGAATTCGGGGCGCCGTTCAGTGATGGCAACGACGTCGTCGTGCTGTTCAACCCCTGGTGCGAGGGTGAGGATTTGGGGGAAAAAACGGGGGAATTGGGCAATTTGGGGGGGAGGGTGCGGGGTTTGGGGGGAAATGGGGGATTTTGGGGGGGAAAGTCAGGGATTTTGGGGGGAAAGTTGGGGAATTGGGGGGAAAATGGGGGTTTTGGGGGGAAAGTTGGGGATTTGGGGGGGAAAGTTGGGGAATTGGGGGGAAAATGGGGGATTTGGGGGAAATAGGGATTTTGGGGAGGAAAGTCGGGGATTTTGGGGGGAAAATGGGGGTTTTGGGGGGAAAGTTGGGGATTTGGGGGGAAATGGGGGTTTTGGGGGGAAAGTTGGGGATTTGAGGGGAAAATGGGGGATTTTGGGGGGGAAAATGGGGGATATGGTGGGAAATGGGGATTTTGGGGGAAAAATGTTTTTTTGGGGGGGGGGAAATGGGGAGTTGGGTAATTTGGGGGGGGAATGGGATTTGGGGCAATTTGGGTGGAAAAAGGAGGATTTGCGGGGGGAGAAATGGGAAAGTTGGACAATTTGGGGGGTAAAGGGGGTTTGGGGTGAAAAATGTGGGGTTTTGGGGAGAAAATGGGGAATTTGGGGGGGTTTGGGGGTGGAAAAGTGGGGAATTTGGGCAATTTGGGGGAAAAATGAGGATTTTTGGGGGGGTTGGAGGAGGAGATGGGGGAAATAGGGCAAAAAATGGGGATTTGGGGGTGAAAAATGGGGAAATTGGGGCAAAAGTGGGAATTGGAGTAATGTGGGGCTGAAAATGTGGAATTTGGGGCATTTTGGGGAGAAAAAAATGGGTACTTTGGGCAGCTTTGGGTGAAAATGTGCATTTTTGGGTGAAAAATGGGGAATTTGGGGTAAAAAACGGGGATTTGGGGCAACATGGGGGGGAAAATGGGGGATTTGGGGAGAAAAAAACGAGGATTTGAGGAAAAAAATGGGAATTCAGGTCAAAAATGGGGATTTTGGGGTGGAAAAAGGGGATTTAGAGGCAAAAAATGGGGATTTTAGGGTGGAAAGTGGGGATTTAGGGGCAAAAAATGAAAATTTTGGGCAATTTGGGGCAGAAAATGGGGAAATAGGGGGGAAATAAGGGGGGAATTGGGGCATTTCGGGGTAAAAAGTGACGATTTTGGGTCTCCCCGACCCCAAATTGGGGTAAAATTTGCCCATTTTGGGGCCTTTTTGAAGAAAAACAGGGATTTTTTGGTCTGCGTCTGACCCAAATCTGCTTCTTTTTGGTGTTTTCTCCCCCAAATCCTGTGCAGAGGACGGGGTGTACATGGAGCAAATTAACGACCTTAATGAGTACGTCCTTAACGAGACCGGGCGCATCTTCTATGGGACGGAGGAGCAGATCGCAGAGAGGTCGTGGAATTATGGGCAGGTACCCAAAATCCCCCAAACTCACCCCAAAATGGGGGGAGGGAAAATGCGGGGGGTTGGCCCCAGCATGGGGGGAATTGGCCCCAAAATGTGGAGGTTTGACCCCAAAATTTGGAGGTTTCGCCTCAAAATGTAAAGTTTTGGGTCTGAAAATGTGAAGATTTGACCCCAGAATTTGAAGGTTTGACCCCAAATTTCAAAGGTTTGACCCCACAATTTGAAGTTTTGGGTCTGAAAATGTGGAGATTTGAACCCAAAATTTGAAAGTTAGGCCCCAAAATTTGGAGATTTGACCCCAAAACTCGGGGGTTTGGCGCCAAAATTCCAAGATTTGAGCCCAAAATGTGGAGGTTTGACCCCAAAATTTGAAGGTTTGGGCCTAAGATGTTTGGGGTGGTTAATTTTGGGGTGAATTTTGGGTTTTTTGGGGTCAGAAATTTGTTTTTTTTTTTTTATGACGGATGGGGGCTGGCTTGAGGCCTACAAAATTTGGGGTGAATTTTGGGGATTTTGGGTCAGAAATTTGGGTTTTATTGGGTGAGAAATTCAGGTTTTTTTATGATAGCCACAGGGGGAGGTTTGGGGTCTATGAATTTTGGGGTCAATTTGAAGCATTTTGGGTCAGAAATTTGGATTTTTTGGGGTCAGAAATTTGGGGTGTTTATGACAAATGCAGGGGTGGAAATTTTGGGGGATTTTGGGGCAAATTCAGGGTTTTTTGGGTCAGAAATTTGGGGTTTTTGGTGCTGGATGGCCGGGCAGTTTTGGGATGTGAATTTTGGGGTAAATTTGTTTTTTTTTTGGCTCAAAAATTTGGGGTTTTGGGGTCAGAAATTTGGGCTTTTTGGGCCTTTTGTGATGGATGGGGGGTGGTTTGGGGCCTGTGGATTTTGGGGTGAATTTGAGGCATTTTGGGTCAGAAATTTGTGGTTTTGGGGTCAGAAATTTGTTTTTTTTTTTATGATGGACGCAGGGGGCTTTTAGGGTGTAAACTTGTGTGATTTTGGGGTAAATTTGGGGTTTTTTGGCTCAAAAATTTGGGGTTTTGGGGTCAGAAATTTGGGCTTTTGGGGCCTTTTGTGAGGGATGGGGGGTGGTTTGAGGCCTGTGGATTTCGGGTCAAATTTGGTTTTTTTTTGGGTCAGAACTTTGGGTTTTTTTTGGCCGGGAGTTTTGAGATGTGAATTTTGGGATAAATTCGGGGTTTTTTGGGTCAGTTTGACGCAGGGGTTCTGGACGCCTGCTTGGCCATTTTGGACCGGCGCCGGATGCCCCACAGCGCGCGAGGAGACCCTGTGATGGTGGCGAGGGTCGTGTCGGCCATGGTGAGGATTTGGGGCGAAAAAGGGCGATTTTGGGCAAATCGGGGGTGGGGGGAGGGGCTGGGGGGGACTTGGGGGCATTTTGGGGTGGGGTTGGGGTTTTTTGGGGTGTTTTTTGGGGGGGAGTTGGGGGGATTTGGGGGGCGTTGATAAAAGGAGGTTTGGGGGATTTGGGGCTTTTTTTTGGATTTTTAGGGATTTTGGGGGGGATTTTTTTGGATTTTCAGGGATTTTTCAGATATTTGGGGGATTTTGGGGGGAATTTTGGGGGGATTTTTTTATTTTTTTTGAGATTTTTTGGGATTTTGGGGTAATTTTTTGATTTCTTGGGGGATTCTTGGGGGTTTTTTTTGGATCTTTGGAGGATTTTTAGGGTTTTTTTAGGGATTTTTGGGGATTTTGAGGGGATTTTTTGGACATTTTTGGGGGATGTTTGGAGATTTTTTTTTTAATTTTATTTTTAGGGATTTTTGGGGATTTTTTTTTATCTTTAGGGATTTTATTTTTAGGTAGTTTTGGGGATTTTTTGAATTTTTAGGGATTTTTTCGGATATGTTTGGGATTTTGGGGGAATTTTGAGGGGATTTTTTTTTTTTTTTACATTTTTTGGGATTTGGGGGGATTTTTTCAATTTTTGGGGGATATTTTAGGATCTTTGGGGGATTTTTAGGGTTTTTTTTAGAGATTTTTAGGGAATTTTGGGGGGATGTTTGGAGATTTGGGTTTTTATTTTATTTTTAGGGATTTTTTAGATATTTTGGGGCTTTTTGGGGGGAGCATTTTTGGGGGATTTTTTGAATTTTGCGGGATTTTGGGGGATTTTTTTATTTTTAGGGATTTTTGGGGATTTGGGGAAATTTTTTGGATTTTCAGGCATTTTTCGGTATTTTTGGGGGATTTTTAGGATTTTGGGGTGTTTTTTGGGTGTTTTTTGGGTATTTTGGGGGCGTTTGGGAAGGACATTGGAATATTTTTGGGGCTGGGGGGCATTTTGGGGTAGTTTCGGTGTATTTTGTGGTATTTTGGGGGCATTTGGGGTGTTTGGGGGTCTTTGGGGGGTATTTTCGGGGTATTTTGGGGCTGTTTTGTGGAATTTCGGGGCACTTTGGGCTGTTTGTGGGTATTTTTGCTGTATTTTGGGGCACTTTGGGGTATTTTGAGGCGTTTTGTGGCCTTTTGGGGCTGTTTGTGGGTATTTTCGCTGTATTTTGGGGCACTTTGGGGGCATTTTGAGGCGTTCTGTGGCCTTTCGGGGCTGTTTGTGGGTATTTTGGGAACGTCTGGGGGGATTCGGGGATATTTTGGGACATTTTGGGGATGTTTTTGGGGGCGTTTTGGCGTATTTTGAAGGTGTTTAGTGGCGTTGGAGGGCAATTTCACGGGGCTTCGCCTCCACCCCACAACCCCGGCTCTCCTGCCCCCCATTTCCCACCCCACAGGTGAACTCCCTGGACGACAACGGGGTTCTGGTGGGGAACTGGACGGGGGATTACACGCAGGGCACCAACCCTTCGGCCTGGGCCGGATCCGTGGAGATCCTACGCGCCTACCATCGCGGCGGAGCCCCGGTCAGATACGGCCAGTGCTGGGTGTTCGCCGGCGTCGTCACCACCGGTAACGAGGGGGGCTGGGGGGCTCTGTGGGGTCTCTGTGGGGTCCCTATGGGTCTCTTTGGGTCCCCATGCGTCTCTATGGGTCTCTATGGGTCCCTATGGGGTCTCTATGGGTCTCTATGGGTCCCTATGGGGTCACTGTGGGTCTCTATGGGTCTCTGTGGGTGCCTATGGGTCTCTATGGGTCTCTATGGATCTCTATGGGTCCCTATGGGTCCAATAGGTCTCTATGGGTCTCTATGGGTCCCTATGGGTCCCTATGGGTCTCTATGGGTCTCTGTGGGTCCCCATGGGTCTCTATGGGTCTCTATGGGGGCCTTATGGATCCCTATGGGGCTCTATGGGTCCCTATGGGGTCTCTGTGGGTCACTATGGGTCTTTATGGTGTCTTTATGGGTCTCTATGGGTCTTTATGGTGTCCCTATGGGTCTCTATGGGTCTCTATGGTGTCTCTATGGTGTCTCTATGGGGGGCTATGGATCTCTATGGGAGTCCTATTGGATTGTATGTGTCCCTATGGGTCTCTATGGGGTCTCTTTGGGTCTCTATGTGTCTCTATGGTCTCTCTATGGGTCTCTGTGGGGTCTCTGTGGGTCCCTATGTGTCCCTATGGGTCTCTATGGGTCTCTATGGCTCCCCTACCTGCTCTCTATGGTTTCTCCATGTCTCTCTATGCTATTTCTATGCTACCTCTATGGTACGTCCCCGGTCTCTCTACGGTCTCTCTACACCCAGCTTCTCTTTTTGGTCGTGCTCCCCCTGGCGGCGGCTGACGGTAACGCGACTGCGCAGTGCTGCGCTGCCTGGGGATCCCGACGCGCACGGTGACCAACTACAACTCGGCGCACGACACCGACGTCTCCCTGACCACCGACATCTACTTCGACGAGAACATGAAGCCTCTGGAGCGCCTCAACACCGACTCCGTCTGGTACCGACCCACGGGGGCACCTGGGGACGCCTGGGACCCATAGGGAGCCGCGGGGACCCATAGGGAGCCATAGGGAGCCATTGGGACACATGGGGACCCATAGGGACCCATAGGGACACATAGGGAGCCATTGGGAGCCATAGGGAGACATTGGGTCCTATAGGGACACATAGGGAGCCATTGGGACACATAGGGACACATGGGGACCCATAGGGACACATAGGGAGCCATTGGGACACATAGAGCCCCATAGAAACCCATAGGGACCCATAGAGACAACATAAAGACCCATAGAGCCCCATAGGGACCCCGTAGTGCTCCATCGATTCCCATAGAGCCCCATAAAGCCCCATAGAGACCCATAGAGGCAACATAAAGCCCCATAGAGACCCACAGAGGCAACATAAAGACCCATAGAGACCCATAGGGACCCATAGAGCCCCATAGGCCCCCCATAGGACTCCCAGCCCCCCATAACCACCCCCACCCCCCCAGGAACTTCCACGTGTGGAACGACTGCTGGATGCGGCGCCCAGATCTGCCCAGCGGCTACGATGGCTGGCAGGTGGTGGATGCGACCCCACAGGAGACCAGCAGCGGTGCGGCGCTGGGAGCACTGGGTTATACTGGGAGCACTGGGAGCACTGGGTTATACTGGTTATACTGGGAGCGCTGCGAGCACTGGCTGTACTGGGTGTACTGGGAGGGTTGGATAGGTTGGGATGGGTTGGAGTGGTTCATACTGGGTTATACTGGTCTATACTGGTCCATACTGGATTATACTGGGTTGGACTGGTTGGGACTGGGTTGAATTGGTTGGTAGTGGTTGGGATGGGTTGGACTGGTTTATACTGGGTTATATTGGTCCGTACTGGGTATTACTGGTTCATACTGGGTTGGACTGGCTTATAGTGCGTTATACTGGTCTATGCTGGGCTGGACTGGTTTATACTGGGTTATACTGGTTGGGACTGGCTTGGAGTGTTTGAGATGGACCGTGATTGGTTTATAGTGGTCTACACTGGGTTATACTGGGGTGGGCTGGTCCTTCCTTGTTTCTAGCGGTCGGTGCCGGTCCGTACTGGTGTATACTGGTTTATACTGGTCCGTACTGGTGCGCGCAGGGCTGTTCTGCTGCGGGCCGTGCTCAGTGACAGCGGTGCGGAACGGGGAGGTGTTCCTGAAATACGACACCGCCTTCGTCTTCGCGGAGGTGGGCGGGGCTTAGAGGGGGCGGGGCTTAGAGGGGCGGGCTTGCTGAATGGCTGGGCTTGATGGAGGGGCGGAGTTTAAAGGAAGGGTGGAGCTAAAGGGGTGGGGCTTAACGGAGCGTGCCTTTAAAGGGCGGGGCTTGTGGGAAGGGGCGGGGCTTAAAGGGTGGGGGTGACAGGAGAGGGGGCGGGGCTTTAAAATGGGCTGTGCTTAAAAGTGGGCGGGGTTTAAATGGAGGGGAGGGGCTTAATAAAGGGTGGTGTTTATATGAGAGGCGGGGCTAAAGGCAGGGGCGGGGCTTAAAGTGAGCTGGTCTTAAAGGGGCTGGGCTTAAATGGAAAGGGGTGGGACTTAAAGGGGAGCTGGGCTTAAAGGGGGCGGGGTTTGAAGGAAGGGGTGGGGCTTGTCTTAAAGGGGCCACACTTTGAATTCAAGGGGCGGGGCTTAATCCAATGGGGGCGCCGTTTACGGCAAGGGGGCGGGGCTTCTCTTAAAGGGGCCGTGCTTTACACCAAGGGGGCGTGGCTCGACACAGAGGGGGGGCGTGGCTTCTCTTAAAGGGGCCACGCCTCACCTCAAAGCGATCCTCCCCCGGGGGTTTCGGTTAACGAGTCACGGCGCTAACGAGGCCCTGCTCATTAAGGTGAACAGCGACAAGGTGTATTGGCAGCGGAAGGGCAACGGCGCCTTCGCCATCGTCCACGTGGAGGAAGGAGCCATCGGGCGCCGCATCAGCACCGTGGGGCCGCGCTCGGCCGCCCGCATCGACATCACGCACCTCTACAAGCACCCCGAGGGTCCGCAGCAGCCCCCAAGGGACCCCCATAGCGCCCCCTAGGGACTCCTAATGAACCCCCGTAGCAGCCATTATGGGACCCCAAGGGACCCCCTATGGACCCTTATGGGAACCCCATAGCGCCCCCTATGGGGCTCCTAATGAACCCCCATAGCAGCCCCTATGGGACCCCCTATGGACCCTTATGGGAACCCCATAGCGCTCCCTATGGGACCCCCATGGGACCCACTGTGCCCCATAGGACCCCATATAGGACCCTTATGAGATCCCCTATGGGACCCCAAGGGACCCTTATGGGATCCCCATAGGATCCCATGGGATTTACTGCGCCCCATCGCACCCCATAGGATCCCCAATGGCACCCCATAGCATGGACCCCACTGACCCCAAACCCCATTGACCCACTGACCCCAAACCCCACAACCGTTGACTTCTGACCCCATAACCTTGACCCACTGACCCATAGGCCCCAAACCACGACCCCATTGACCCCAAACCCCACAACCATTGAACCCAAGACCCCATAACCTTGACCCATTGACCCCGAGACCCCACACCACGACCCCATTGACCCCAAGACCCCACACCACGTCCCCATTGACCCCAAACCCCACAACCATTGACCCCAAGACCCCATAACCTTGACCCATTGACCCCAAGACCTTACAACCATTGACTTCTCACCCCATAACTTTGACCCACTGACCCCAAGACCCCACACCACGACCCCCCCCAGACCCCAAACCCCACAACCATTGACCCCAAACCTCCCCCCTCCAGGCTCCGACGCCGAACGCTCCGCCGTCTCCACCGCCACATCCCACGGTTCCCGACCCCGAGCCCGCGGCCCCACACCTTCGGGGGAATTAACGCTGACTTTGGGGTCGGGACCGGCCGTAGCCGGGGCGGAATTGGATTTATGGGTGAAAGTCCGAAATTCCGGCTCGGAATCTCGCAGCCTCCGCTTCCGGTTGTCCCTTTGCTCCCTTCGTTACACCGGCGTTTCGGCGCCGCCCTTCAGGCAGGAGCAGCACCGCAGGGTGGTGGAAGCAGGGGGAGGTGAGGGGGGGAGGCACCCCAAAAACCCCCAACTCTGCTCCTATAGGGTGGGGGGGGACGCCGGGACCCCATAGTGGCACCCCAAGACCCCATAGTGGCACCCTATAGGGTTTGTGGGACCCCCAAGGGGATGTGGGGACACCGGGACCCCTTAGTGGGACCCCAAGACCCCATAGAGGCGCCCTATAGGGTTTGTGGGACCCCCAAGGGGATGTGGGGTCACTGGGACCCCTAAGTGACACACCAAAAACCCCCAACTCTGCTCCTATAGGGTGGGGAGGGACGCCGGGACCCCATAGTGGCACCTTATAGGGTTTGTGGGACCCCCAAGGGCCACTGGGACCCCATAGTGGGACCCCAAGACCCCATAGAGGCACCCCTAGGAAATATGGGATCCCTTGGCTCCCCCCATTGACCCCTTGAATCCCCCATTGCCCCCCCATCTCCCCCCAATTCCCCCCATTGACCCCCCTGGGCCCCCCCTCCCCACCATCCCCCCCCCATCTCCCCCCATCTTCCATTTCTGCCCCCCACCACCCATTTCTGCCCCCCCATCTCCCCCCATTGACCCCCATCTCCCACCACCACCCATTTCTGCCCCCCACCACCCATTTCTGACCCCCATCTCTCCCCATCTTCCCCCATTGACCCCCATTGACCCCCATCTCCCACCACCACCCATTTCTGCCCCCCATCTCCCATTTCTGACCCCCATCTCCCTTTTCTGCCCCCCATCTCCCCCCATCTCCCACCACCACCCATTTCTGCCCCCCACCACCCATTTCTGACCCCCATCTCTCCCCATCTTCCCCCATTGACCCCCATTGACCCCCATCTCCCCCCACCACCCATTTCTGCCCCCCATCTCCCATTTCTGACCCCCGTCTCCCATTTCTGACCCCCGTCTCCCATTTCTGCCCCCCCTCCCACCCATTCCTGCCCCCCATCTCCCCCCATCTCCCCCCCCCAGACGAGGAGGTCCGCATGGCCGTCCCGTACCCCGACTACTCCCCCCACGTGGGCTCCCAGGCTGGGCTGCGGCTGACGGCGTCGGTGACGGCGGAGGAGACGGGGGAGGTGGCGGCCAAAGAGCTGCGCCTGCGCCTCAGCACCCCCGACCTCGGCATGACGGTACGGCGGCCCTCGGCACCCATGGGTGCCGCTCCGGGTGCCCGACGTGACGCCCTTGGGTGCCCCTCATGGGTCCCTTGGGTCTCCTCCGGGTCCCTTGGCTGCCTCCATGGGTCCCTCGGGTGCCTCCTTGGGTGCCCCATGTCTCCCTTGGGTGCTCTATGGGTCCCTTGGGTGCCCTGTGTCTCCCTCGAGTGCCTCCATTGCCTCCATGGGCCCTTGGGTGCCCCTCATGGGTCCCTTGGGTGCCCTGTGGGTCCCTTGGGTGCCCCATTGGGTCCCTTGGGTGCCCTGTGGGTCCCTTGGGTGCCCCATTGGTCCCTTGGGTGCCCTGTGTCTCCCTTGGGTGTCTCCATGGGCCCTTGGGTGCCCCTCATGGGTCCCTTGGGTGCCCTGTGGGTCTCTTGGCTGCCTCCATGGGTCCCTCGGGTGCCTCCTTGGGTGCCCTGTGTCTCCCTTGGGTCCCCCATGGGTCCCTTGGGTGCCCTGTGTCTCCCTCGAGTGCCTCCATTGCCTCCATGGGCCCTTGGGTGCCCCTCATGGGTCCCTTGGGTGCCCTGTGGGTCCCTTGGGTGCCCCATTGGGTCCCTTGGGTGCCCTGTGTCTCCCTTGGGTGTCTCCATGGGCCCTTGGGTGCCCCTCATGGGTCCCTTGGGTGCCCTGTGGGTCTCTTGGCTGCCTCCATGGGTCCCTCGGGTGCCTCCTTGGGTGCCCCGTGTCTCCCTTGGGTGCTCTATGGGTCCCTTGGGTGCCCTGTGTCTCCCTTGGGTGCTCCTCATGGCTCCCTTGGGTCTCCTCCGGGTCCCTTGGGTGCCCCTCATGGGTCCCTTGGGTGCCCTGTGTCTCCCTTGGGTCCCCCATGGGTCCCTTAGGTGCCCCATTGGGCATAACTCAGCCCCACAACCCAACCCCATAACTGAGCCCCACAACCCCATAAACCCACCCCCACAACCTGACCCCCCCCAACCCCCCTCCCCCCCGCTGTTTTTCTGCCCCACAGCTGCTGGGTCCCGCAGTTGTAGGTCAGGAGGTTTCGGTTCAGATCCTCTTCCGGAATCCGCTGCCCCAAAAGCTGACGGGGGCGGAGCTTCGCATGGAGGGGGCGGGGATTTCCTGCCCCGCATCCGTCAGCGTCGGGTGGGGACCAATAGCGGGCCTTGGGGGGCGGGGCTGGGCATATAGGGGACCAATGGGGGGGGATTTGGGGGCGGGGCTTGGTACGGAGGGGGCGGGGCTTGGCATGGAGAGGATCAATGGGGGCAGTGGGGTTCCTATGGGGACCAATTGGGGGAGTTGGGGGTGGGGCTTCGTATGGAGGGGGCGGGGCTAAGCATGGGGGCGGAGCTTGACATGGAGGGGGCCAATGGGGGCCAGCTGGGGGTCCTATGGGGACCAATTAGGGGTTTGGGGGTGGGGCTCGGCATGGAGGAGACCAATGGGAGGCAGCTGGGGGTCCTATGGGGACCAATGGGTGGTGGCGGCCATCTTGTTGCTGGCCATCTTGGGTTTGGGTGGCTGCCTTAGGTTTGGGCAGCCACGTTGGATGGGGTCAGCCATCTTGGTGGCAGCCATGTTGGGTGATGGTGGCCATCTTGGATTTGGGCGGCCATCTTGGGTTTGGGCAGCCATCTTGTTGGCAGCCATCTTGTCCCCCTCCCCACCCGCAATGCTGACCCATTTCCCCCCTCAGCACGGTGGCCCCGGAGCAGACGCTGCGACTCCGTCAGCCTGTGGTTCCGCTCCGTGCCGGGCGTCGTCGTTTGGTGGCCGCCATGGAAAGCGCCCAGCTGGGCCCGGTGCACGGAGAGCTTCAGTTCGACGCCGTCCCCGGACCCGATGGGGACAACGTGGAGGGGAGCGGGGAATCCAACGGCAGGAGGAGGAGGAGGGGGAGGCGCCGGGGGGCGAGGGCGGGGGGGAGCACCGGGGGGTGAAATGGGGGGGGTGGGGGTGGGTTGGAATGGACTGGGAGGGGGTTGGAGTCACTGGGATGGACTGGGGAGAGAATGGAGTCAATGGGATGGACTGGGGGGGGGCTGGGACTTACTGGGATGGACTGGGAGCGGATTGGAGTCAATGGGATGGACTGGGGGGGGGACTGGGATGGACCTGGGGTTGGAATGGAATGGATTTGGGGGGACTGGGAGAGACTGGGACGGACTGGGAGTGGATTGGAGTCAATGGGACGGACTTGGGGGAGACTGGGAGGGACTGGGATATACTGGGATGGACGTGGGGAGACTGGGAAGGACTGGGGGGCACTGGGGGGCACTGGGACGGTGGTTTTGTGATACTGAGAGCGCTGGGATTAAACGTTCCGTCATACTGGGAGCACTGGGGGCGACGTCTTTTGTTATACTGGCAGCACTGGGAGGGTGCCTAAGCCAGGCTGGTCGGTCTATGGGAACACTGGGTGGGGGCTATGGGGGGGGGGGTACTGGGATCACTGGGAGCGCCTTGCTGTCGGACTGGGAGCACTGGGAGCAAATCGCCACGTGTTTACACGCAAAAAGCGTCACTTCCGGCGCGCGCGATGACGTCATCAAAAGCGCCGTCCCAGTCGCACTCTGCTCATTTCCCGCCCCCATCCCCCCCCCCCGCTCCGGCTCTCATTGGTCACAATGGCGCAGGAAGGAGCGCGATGATTGGGCGCCCAATCCCCCAGGAAGGGGGGGAGTAGGGAAAAAAAAAAAAAAAAAAAGGGGTGAGGGGCGGGATCGCGGGCGGGGGAGCTGCTTGCGTCACTTCCGGCGCGGGAAACGGCGCGGAGCCGGGGAGCGCGAAAAGAAACGGCAGCAGGGAAGCCCGCGCCGCCGCCGCCGGATGTGACGTCATAGGGCGGAAGTATGAACGGAAGAGGCACCGGGTGAGCGCGGGGAGGGGGGCGGGCGGGGTTATGGGGAGGGGGAGGGCCCTTAGGGGATACAGGGGCTGGGGGTGGGGATATGGGGCTAGGGGTTGGTTATGGGGCTGGATATGGGGCTGGGGGCTGGATATGGTGCTAGGGGTTGGTTATGGGGCTGGATATGGGCTGGGAGTGGGGATATGGGGTTGGAGACTGGTTATGGGGCTGAACATGGGGCTGGGGGCAAGGCCATGGGGCTGTGTGTGGGGATGTGGGTCCGTAGGATTGGCTGTGAGGTAACGGCTGGATATGGGGCTGGATATGGGGTGTAGGGCGGGACTAAGGGGCTGTGTATGGGGATATAGCGGCTGGGGGTTGGCTATGGGGCGGGATATGGGGCTGTGGACAGGGCTATGGGGCTGTGGGTTGGGCTATGGGGTTGTAGGAGTGGCTATGGGGTTGTGGGTTAGGTTATAGGATCTGGGGGTTGGTTATGGGGCTGGATATGGGACTGTGGGGCTGGCTATGGGGCCATGGGTTGCGCTATGGGTCCATCGTATTGGTTGTAGGGCTCTGATCCCCCCCCCTCCCTTTCAACCTGCAGTTCCCCCTCCGCCCTGCGGGTGGCGCTGGCTGGCGTCTGGCAGGTGGTGCGGGGCCGGCGGCTGCGGCACTTTCCGCGGGTTTTGGCCCTGCTGGAAGCCGTGGGGAGGGCGGCCCCCACAGCTCTGAGCTTCCAACATGGCGTCCAACTCCGCCTGGGGCTGCAGGCCGCTGTGAGTAACCTTTCCCAGCAGCCCCTGTGGGGGCAAGATGGCTGCTGCCTTCCCTGCAGTGATTGGGTTTCGCAAGATGGCCGACACCCTTCCCATCGTCCTTTGGGCTGCGCAAGATGGCCGCCGCCGTCCCGTCGGCACTCAGGCTTCGCATGATGGCTGCCGCGTTCCCATCATGCTTTGGGCTTCGCATGATGGCCGCCACCCTTCCCATCATGCTTTGCGCATTGTAAGACGGCCGCCATTCTTACTATCTTCCATTGGGCTTTTCAAGATGGCCGACACCTTCCCATCATTCTTTGAGCTTTTCAAGATGGCTGCCACCTTTCCCATCATGCTCTGGGCTTCACAAGATGGCTGCCACAGTTGGGTTCAGCCATTGGGCTTTTCAAGATGGCTGCCACCTTCCTACCAAGCTGCACGGCCGCCATATTGTCTCCATGGCTGCCATTTTGTCCCTGTCTCTTCCACCCCCATGGGCGGCCATCTTGTCCCCATGGCCGCCATCTTCTCCCATTGGCCACCATTTTGTCACACTCTCTCATCCCCATGGCCGCCATCTTGTCGCCATGTTGGTCATCTTGTCCCATTGGCCGCCATCTTATTCCTGTGGCAGCCATTTTGTTCCCATAGCCGCCATCTTGTCCCATTGGCTGCCATCTTGTCCCCATGGCCGCCATCTTGTCCCCATGTTGGTCATCTCGTCCCCAGGCCACCATCTTGTCCCACCCCCCCCCCCCGACCCCCACGGCGGCCATCTTGTCGCAATGGCGGCCATCTTGTCCCGCAGGTGGTGCATTCCCTCCTCCACGAGGACGCTTCGGAGCCGCAGCTCTTTGACTCCATCGATCGTTTCTTCCCCGAAGGAACGACCCCAAACTGGGGGGGGGGACGAACGGTGCGTCCTTATGGGGCAACATCTGGGGAGGGTTTGGGGGATTTCCTCCCAATTTCCCACCCATTTCTCCCATTTTATGCTCAATTTCCCCAATTTCCCCCCATTGCCTCCCCCATTTCCCCTAATTTTCTCCATTTCCCCCCATTTCCCCCATTTTGTCCCCATTTTCCCCCTTATTTTTCCCCGTATCCCCCATATTTCCCCCATTTCCCCCAATTTCCTCCATTTCCCCCCTATTTCCCCCATTCTGTCCCCATTTCTCCTCCTATTTCCCCCCTATTCCCCCGTTATTCCCCCCAATTCCTCCATATTTCCCCCCAATTTCCCCCCATTTTATTCCCATTTCCCCCCATTCCCCCCTATTCCCCATCCCCCCAATATTCTCCCCATTTCCCTCCATTTACTCAATTTTTCCCCACATTTCCCCCATTTCCCCCCATATTTCCCCAAATTTCCTCTCCATTTCCCCCCATTTCCCCATATTTCCCCCATTTCCCCCCATATTTCCCCAAATTTCCTCTCCATTTCCCCCCATTTCCCCATATTTCCCCCATTTCCCCCATATTTCCCCAAATTTCCTCTCCATTTCCCCCCATTTCCCCATATTTCCCCCATTTCCCCCCATATTTCCCCCAAATTTCCTCTCCATTTCCTCCCATTTCCCCCATATTTCCCTCATTTCCCCCATATTTCCCCCATATTTCCTCCCCATTTCCCCCATTTTCCCCCATATTTCCCTCATTTCCCCCATTTTCCCCTCAGTTCCCCCCATATTTCCCCCATTTCCCCCCATTTCCCCCCCATTTTCCCCCAGACCCCCCATCAGCAGGTGATGATTTCGGAGCCACAGCAAAATTCCGGGGACTCCATTTTACCCCTTTTGTGGGACCGGCGGAAGCGCCGCGCTTACCTGCAGGTACTGACCAGTATGGACCAGTATGGACCAGTATGGATCAACATGAGGTTCCCTGGGCAGCCGCTCTGCCATTCCAGTCCCTCCCAATCCCCTCCCAGTCCCCCCCAGTGCCACCCAGTCCCTCCAAATATCCCCATATCCCATCCCAGTCCCTCTCAGTCTTCCCATTTTCTCTCCCAGTCCCTCCCAGTACTCTTATATCCTCTCCCAGTTCCCCCAATGTTCTCCAATTCCCTCCCAGTCCCTCCCAGTGCACCCCAATTGCCTCCCAGTCTCTCCAGGTCTCTCCCAATCCCCTCCCAGTGCCACCCAGTCCACCCATATCCCCTCCCAGTCCCTCCCAATCCCCCATATCCCGTCCCAGTCCCTCTCAGCCCCTCCCAGTCCCTCCCAGTCACCCCATTTCCCCTCCCAGTCCCCTCCAGTGCCCCCCAATCCCCTCCCAGGCCCTCCCAGTCCTCCCATATCTCCTCCAGTCTTTCCCAGACCCCCCATTTCCTCTCCCAGTCCCCCCCAATGCCCCCCAGTCCCTCCCAGTCCCTCCCAGTGCCCCCATCCCGCAGGGTCCGGGTCGCCATGACTACGGCGATGATTTCCTCCGCGCTTTGGAGCAGCTCTGCTTCGAGTTCCTGCAGCGCCTGGAGGCCGCCCTGCCCCCCCCCGACCTGTGCCAGGTGGGCGGGGCCCAAAGGAGGGGGCGTGGCCTAAAGGAGGGGCGTGGCTTAAAGGAGGGGGCAATGCCTAAGGGAGAGGTGGGGCCTAGAAAAGAGGGCGGGGCCTACAGGAGGAGGCACGGCAGAACGGGTGTGGCCTAAATGGAGGCGTGGCCTAAGGGGGTGGGGCCTAAAGGAGGGGGTGGGGCCTAAGGGGAGCGGGGAGGGATAAGTGAAAGGGGCCGTGGCCTACAAGGCGGTGTGGCAGGCAGGGGACGGGACCTAAATGGGCCAATAGGAATGGATGACGTTTGTGGTCTGCCAATGGGAACAGACTGGGGATAGAGGAGTGGGTGTGGCCTAATGCTGGCCCCGCCCCCTTCCCAGATGCAGGCTGTGGTTTGGAGTCATGCCCCTTCCGGGCCCCACCCCCCATCCCTGCCAATCCTGCACCGTTACCTGGCCGACATGGGACACACCCCTTCCGGTAAGCGGGGCAACGTGGGGAAAAGGGGGGCGTGGTCTGCCTTCAAACCACGCCCACATTAACTAAGCCCTGCCCACAGGCGCTGTGCCCCGCCCCCTGCGCTCCGCCCAGCGCCAGAAGCTCCAATCAGAGCGGTGAGCGGTTGCCGACCCGTTCCCCAACCCAGCCCTACATCCCAGCCCCATAACCCCGTAACCCAGCCCCATAACCCAGCCCCATAACCCAACCCGACCCCATAAACCCAACCCCACAACTCAACCCAACCCCATAACTCAACCCCATAAACCCAGCCCCGAAACTCAGACCCATAACTCAATCCAACCCCATAAACCTGATCCCAAGACCCCATAAACCCAACTCAACCCCATAAACCCAACTCAACCCCATAAACCCAACCCCATAACCCAACTCAACCCCATAAACCCGACCCCACAACCCCATAACCCAACCCAACCCCATAAACACAACCCCACAATTCAACCCAACCCCACAAACCCAACCTCTCTTAGCCACGCCCCCTGCTAAGCCACACCCCTTCCTGCTAGCCACGCCCCCGCCCAGAACACCAAGAATCACTAAGCCACGCCCCCTTCCCCAAGCCACGCCCCCACCTCTAAGCCAGGCTTATCCTGATTCCCGCCCCCTTCGCTAAAACGCCGCCCCTTTCCCTCTTTAGCCCCACCCCAGCCAAGCCCCGCCCACCGCGCCGCCAGCTCTGCCCCCTCCACGTGCAGCCACTGGGTGAGTGGGCGGGGCTTGCGGGCTGGGTGGGCGGGGCTACATCACGCAGCCCTGCTCACTCTTGGCCCCGCCCCCTGGCAGAGTTCCTCAGCGAATCAGAGGAGGAGAGCGGTGTGCAGAGGATGGTAATTAATTATGGCTAATTAGAGGAGAGATTTGGGGGTTCACCAGGGGCGTGCTGTGTTAATTAGCAGCAGGTAATTAGCTATTCCTCCCTTCTTTCATTTGGCCGTTTGGGCCTTGTTTGAATGGAATGCTAACGAGGGTTTGATTAAGGGTTTGTAGGGATTAATTGGTGCTCAGGGGGGTTAATGAGTGTGGGTTAATTAAGGACTCTATTAAGCTGTCATTTTCACGTGGGAAGTTTGGTCGTTAATTAAGCGAACATTAATATTAATGGAGCAGTGAGCGAAGAACTAAACACAGTCAGTGTTAATTAGGCATGCTAATTAGATATTAATAAGGAGATGATTAAGCAGGGCTAAATAACCCTTAGTTGGGATTTACTCATGGCAGCCAATTAGGAGCTCATTAGCAGGCAATAAAGGCTTCATTCCTGAATTATCCCCCCGCAGACGCGCAGTGCGCCCCGCAGCCGCTCCGCTCCCGGTGAGAGCCGCTTTTTTTCTCTTCACTTTTGCCCCAAATTCCCTTTTTTTACCTCAAAATCGGCCCGGTTTCCCCCCCCGTGCCCCGTTCGGAATGGTACGTCCCAAAGGGGGCGGCGCCGCGCTCTGATTGGTTGAGTGCCGCCCAATAGAGCGCCGGGACTCCACCTCCCAGCATCCTCCGCGCGGCCGCGCGCAAAGCCGGAAGTGGCGTGAAGAGGGGTGGGGTGAGGGAGGGGAGGGGGGCGTGGTTTAAGGGCACTTCCGCTTCCGGCGCGCCGGGCACAGAGAGGCACGATGCTGATCAAAGTAAAGGTGCGGCATTGTGGGGGATATTATGGGATGGCGGGATCGAACGGGCGGGGTGGGCGCGGCCTCCTTAAGCCCCTCCCCCTTTTCTTTTTTCCCCGGTGCAGACGCTGACCGGGAAAGAGATCGAGATCGACATCGAACCCACCGACAAAGTAACGCGCTGGGGGTCTGCGGGGGGGGGGGCGGAGGAGGGGGAAAAGGGCGCTCTCCATCCCATAATAATCTGCGCAGGTGGAGCGCATCAAGGAGCGCGTGGAGGAGAAGGAAGGGATCCCGCCCCAGCAGCAGCGGCTCATCTACAGCGGGAAGCAGATGTAAAGGGGCGGGGCTTGGGGCGGAAGTGGGCGGGGCGTACGGCGGAAGCGGGCGGGGCTTAGGGCGGAATAGGCGTGTGATTGGCGGTGGGCGGGGGCTTCGAGGTGGGGTGGGCGGGGTGAATGGGTGGGGGCGTGGCCTGAGCGCGCGTCCCACGTGTGGCGCTTAATGCGGAAGTGGGCGTGGTGTTTGGCGGTGGGAGTGGTTTGAAGGTGGGGTGGGCGTGGCTTGAGGGTGCCCTAGGGGTATTGAGGGGGCCGTTGGGTGGGCAGAGTCTTAAAGGGGCGGCGTCCTCATTAAGTAGCGGTAGGGGGTGGTATGGGTGTAGCCGGTTGAGGGGGTGCGGTTGAAATATTGGAGCAAAATTGAAAGGAAAGGGGATGGGGAGGGGGCGTGGCTTGCCTGCGAGGCCCCGCCCCCACTCCTTGGCTCCGCCTCTTCAAGGAACGACGAGAAAACGGCGGCCGACTACAAGATCCAGGGCGGCTCCGTGCTGCACCTGGTGTTAGCCCTGCGAGGGGGCGGGGCCAGGCGGGGCGAGGGGCGGGGCTAACGGCTGGCCCCGCCCTCCGCCCACGTCGACGACCCCGCCCTTATTGACGCCCCCCTCCCCCCACGCCCTCTTTGAAGTCCTCCTGTTTGCATGTAGCCTCACGAATTAAAGTGTCTGTGTGATGTCACGGCTGGTGTCGTTGATGACGTCATTGGGGAGGGGGATTCGGGGGAGGCTGAGCTGCCCCACTGACAGTGGCTCACAAACCCGTGGGACGGCGCGCAATGCCGTTTCCCATTTAAGAGTACAGTGGGGCCACCGTTTTGCCATTGCCCTTTTAAGATCGAAACGCTTCAGCGCGACTGCCGCTTAAGACAGCCAATCGCGTGTCAGCATTCACCGCTCCGGGGGCGCTCCGCTACATAACTTCCTCTTCCGCCGGAAGCGGCCTCTGTCCAAAATGGCGGCCCCCGAGCTGCATGCGGTGCTGGAGCAGCTCCTGGAACCGGATACCGCCGTTATACAACAAGTAACGGGGGCCGGGCGGGGGGCGGCCGCGGGGAGCGCTTTGCCCTGGCGACCTCCCGTGTATTCCTTCTCCTTGCTTCTCTTTAGGCCACCGCCCGTCTCCGTCAGGCCTTCGCCGACCCCCGGACCCCACAGCGCCTCGCGGAGATCGTGCTGGGCGCTGCTCGGCCGCAGGTGATCCCAGCCCCCGGCCATAACGACCGCCGTAGCGAAGCCGCCATCCCATAATAATCTCCCCATCATCCTCCTACGGCTCTCACCCCACCCTGACATAATACCTCCCTCAGCGGGACCCCCGTAGCAACTCATAGCGCTCGTATGGGGCCCCCCCACACCCATCCCATAATAACCCCCTCACGGCCCCTATGGAGTCTAGAATATCACCCGTAAGGATTCTTCCTCTGCCATCCCATAATAATCTCATTTCTCTTTGCCATCCCATAGTAATTTTTCCTACCATTCCATAATAAGCGGTCTTGTACTATCTGATAATTAAGGTTTCATAGTAATTTTCTCACTCTGCCATCCCATAATACTTTTCCTTACCATCCCATAATATTTTTTCCTACTTTTCTGTAATAACTTTTTGTATTGTGCCATCCCGTAATATTTTCCTTTTGCCATCCCATAATACACCCTCAGAATCCCATAATGCTCTCCTCCTCCTTGCCATCCCATAATGCCCCTCTCTTCTCTTGCCATCCCATAATGCCCAGCTCCGCCAGCTGGCCGCTGTTCTCCTCCGCCGCCGCCTCTCGGGGGGAAGATGGCGGCGCCTGGATCCGGAACTCAGGCTGAGGTAGGTGGGACTTCCGGTGGGAGAGGCTAAGGATGAGGGCGGGGCTTCGGGTGGGCGGAGCTTGGATGGAGCTGTGGGATTGGATGCTGTGAATGGTGGGCGTGGCCAGCAGGTGGGTGGTACTGAATGAAAGGGGGCGGGGTTTGAGGGAGCTTCCATGTGATTGGCTACGACCGATTGTGGGTGGGGCTAAGAATAAAGAGTCAGCCTATATGGGGGGTTTCCATAGACCAATGGGATTGGCTGCGGTGTGTGGTGGGCGGGGCTAAAGAAGAGGGCGTGATCAAATAAATGGGAGTGGCTCGTGGTGGGCGGGGCTTTACAGAGGAGCGCGATTGGCTGCTGTGGCTGGTGGGCGTGGCTGAGAAAAGAGGGCGGGGCTTCCCGCAGCAGGCGCGGTTTTGGCAAGGGGGCGGGGCAACGCTTAGCCCCGCCCCCTTCCTTCAGGCTCCCATCGCTATTGGCTGAAGCCCTGGAGAAGGAATCGGAGTGAGTCCCCAATTCCGCTTTTTTCACCCCAAAAATCGGCTCCCCCCCCCCTTTTTTCCCCCTTTTTTTGTTTTTTTTTCTTTTTTTCTCCTCATTTTCCCCCATTTCATTCAATTTTATGCCCATTTTCCATCATTTTCCCTCACTTTTTGCCCTTTTTTGTGGTTTTTGCTTTTTCCTCCTCATTTTCTGCCCTTTTTGTGCCCATTTTCCCCCATTCTCTGCTTTTTTCCCCAGTTTTTTTGCTCATTTTCCCCCATTTTCCACCCATTTTTGTGTTTTTTTCCCCCTTATTTTCCACCCATTTTTGTGTTTTTTCCCCCATTTTCACCCATTTTTGTGTTTTTTCCCCTATTTTTGCCCATTTTTGTTTTTTCCCCCATTTTCTGCCCATTTCTATATTTTCCTCTCATTTTGCCCCATTTTGCCCCATTTTCCAGTCCATTTTTCTGCCCATTTTCCCCCATTTTATTTCATTATTCCATTATTCTATTCCCCCCCATTTTCCCCCCCATTCCCCCTATTTTGTGTCCACCTCCCCCCATTCCCAACCTCTCCCCTTTTTACCCCATTTCCCCCTTTTTCACCCCATTTCCAGCCGGTCGGTGCTGCCCTCCCTCTCCCACCTGGGGGCGCTGCTGCTGCGCCGGGGGGGGGCGGACGAATGGGGGCCAATGGGGCGATGGGTGCAGAAAGCGGGGAGGGACCCCCAGCTGCAGGAGGTGAGTGCGACCCCCACCCCATAATAACCCCCCCATAGACCCCAGTGCGCCCCATCCAGCCCACAAACCTCAGTGCCCCCCCAGGACCCCCAGTTCCCCCTATGGGGGCCTTTAACCACCCCTGGGACCCCCATATTCCCCCCCATTCCTCCCCAACCCCCCCAGGGCCCACCCACAACTCCCAATTCCTCCTATGGGGGTCTTTAACCACCCCTGGGACCCCCATATTCCCTCCCAGTCCTCCTCCAACTCCCCCCAGGACCCCCACTTCCCCCTATGGGGGTCTCTGACCCCCCCAGAACCTTCATTTCCCCCCCATTCCACCCCAAATTCCCCCATTTCCCCCCCTACCCCTCCACAACCCCCAATTCTCCCTATGGGGGTCTTTAACCCCCCCCCTGGACCCCCATTTCCCCCCATTCCTCCCCCCAACCCCCCCAGGACCCCCAATTCCCCCCCATTTCTCCTCTGACCCCCCACAGGACCCCCAAATTCCCCCTATAGGGTTCCTTACCCCCCCGAGACCTCCCCCCCAGGACCCCCATTTCCCTTTATGGGGGTCCTTAACCCCCTTTCCCCCCCCCCCCTCAACCCCACAGCGCGCCCTACAAGTTCTGAGCGCAGCCCTTGAAGACCCCCCCCCATTTCTCATCTCCCACTGCCGCCCCATAGCAGAACTTTGCCGGAGGGGGCTGCAAGTCGGGACCCCCCCCCATAGCATTTCCTACGCCTTGAAGGCGATCGGGGGGCTGGCAGCTGCTTTGGGGGGGGCACAAACGGTGAGTGACCCCAAAATGGGCTTTTTTGAGCCTAAATTTGAAGTTTTTTTGGGGGGGGGGGTGAGGGGGGGTTTGGGGCTGGGGGGGGTGGGGGTGAGATGTGGCCTCCAGCCATGAAAATAATGGGGTTGGGGGGGCTGAAATGGAGGATTTTAGCCCCAAAATGAGGGGTGGAAATGGGGGGGGGTCTCTTATAAGAAATGGGGTCTGGGTTGCCCAAAATTGAGGTTTTTATCCCCAAAATTTGGGCTGGTGGGGGGGGGAGGAGGGGGTTGGGTTTCCCCTATTGAAACAAGTGGCTCCGATTGCCCAAAATCGCCGTTTTTCGCCCCGTTTTGCAGCTGGAAAAAGGCGTTTTTGTGCTCGTGGGAATTTTGGGGCGAATTCTGTCGATTTTGGGTCATTTTGAGGTGTTTTTTTTTTGGGGTGGGGGGGGGGCCAGGATTTGCTGCGTTCGCTGCTCCCCGACATCCTGAGGGCCCTCCAGGCTCTGATCGACGCCGACGAGGTGAGAATTTTGGGGCTAAAAACCCCGATTTTGGGTCCGCTTCCCGTTTCCTGCTCCAAAATCGTCCGTTTTTCTCCATTTCAATCCCATTTTTGAGCCGTTTTTGGCTGATTTGAACCCAAATTTGGCCCTTTTTGCCCCCCTCCCCCCCTTCCCTCCGCCCCCACGCGGCCGTTTTGGGGGAAATTCAGCCGATTTTGGGTCATTTCAGGAGTTGGGCGCCGACGCTTTGGAGGTGCTGGATGAACTCGTGGCTGCTGACCCCAAAGTCGTGACCTTTGACCTCCGACCTCTGCTTGACCTCTGCCTGCAGGTGGGGGCGGGGCCAGGGGTGGGGGCGGGGCCAAGGGAGAGGAGGAGCCTATGAGAAACCGCGGCTCTGCTCCCGTTATCTGTAGCACCACGTGAAGCTCCGCCCCCTTTGCCCAAATATGGTAGAGGGGGAGGAGCAACTGTCACCTGATGCCCTTTTATGGCGGTGAGGTGGAGTTACATTTGAAGCTCCGCCTCTTTGCCCTTTTATGGGGATGGGGGGTAATAATGTAAGCCCCGCCCCCTTTGTCCAAATATGGAAGAGGGGGCCGGGCAACAGTGTCACCCGATCCCCTTTTATGGGGGTGGGGCTACGGTTGAAGCTCCGCCCCTTTACCCTTTTATGGGGATGGGGTGGGGTAACATTGTAAGCCCCGCCCCCCTTTGCCCATATAGAGCAGAGGGGGCGGACCACAGTGACACCTGATGCCCTTTTATGGGGATGGGCCGGGATACGGTTGAAGCTCCGCCCCTTTGCCGTGCCGGGGCGGCCAATCAGGGGGCGTGTTTTGCAGGTGGGCGGGGCCGAGGGGCGGGGCCATGCGGTGAGGGCGCGGGCACTGGCGGTGCTGGGATTCCTGGCGCAGGAACGGCCGCGGGTGAGTGGGATTGTGGGGGGTTGCAAGGGATTGTGGGGGGTTGCAAGGGATTGTGGGGGATTGCAAGGGATTGTGGGGGGTTGCAAGGGATTGTGGGGGATTGCAAGGGATTGTGGGGGGTTGCAAGGGATTGTGGGGGATTGCAAGGGATTGTGGGGGGTTGCAAGGGATTGTGGGGGATTTGCAAGGGATTGTGGAGGGTTGCAAGGGATTGTGGGGGATTTGCAAGGGATTGTGGAGGGTTGCAAGGGATTGTGGGGGATTTGGAAGGCATTGTGGGGGGTTGCAAGGGATTGTGGGGGGTTGCAAGGGATTGTGGGGGATTTGCAAGGGATTCTGGGATAGTACAAGGCATTATGGGGGATTACATGGTTTTACATGGGGGATTACGGGGATTTATGGGGCTCTGATGAGATTATCTGGGATTATTTTGTATTTTTGGGATTCTGATGGGATGAGCTGGGATTACCTCGGATTTTATGGATTCTGATGGGATTAATTGGGATTATTTTCTGTTTTCTGTGTCTGTGACGCGATTAACGGGAATTATTTTATATTTTGTGGGATTTTGTTGGGGTTAACTGGGGTTGTTTTGTATTTTCTTGGATTCTGATGGGAAGAATTGGGATTGTTTTATATTCTATGGGATTCTGATGGCATGAACTGGGATTATTTCGTGTTTCCTGGGATTTTGATGGGACGAACTGGGATTATCTTGGACATTCTATGGGATTCTGATGGGGTGAACTGGGATTATTTTGTATTTCCTTGGATTCTGATGGGACGAACTGGGATTATTCCATATTTTCTGGGATTCTGATGGGACGAATTGGGATTATTTGGTATTTTGGGGGATTCTGACGGGATGAACTGGGATGAACTGGGATGCACTGGGATTTCTCCCCCCCCCCCCCCAGGCCCTGCAGCCCTTCCTGCCCCCCCTGCTGAGCTCCCTGCTCTCCCTGCTCTGCTCCCCCCCCTCCTGCGACCCCCCGGACCCCGAAGATTCGGAGCAGTGGGGCAGGGGGGGGGAGGGGGGACGCAGCCTCCGCCACTGCGCCGCCCAGGTGAGCCAAAATCGCCTCCTTTCACCCCAAAAATCCCCCCCTCCCCTCCCCCCCCATCCCCCCAAAGAGTTGCAACAGAAGAGGAAAAAAAATCATTTTTCTCTTTTTTTTTTTTTTTTTTTTTACCCGTTTTCGGCGTTTTTTCCCCCGCTTTCACAGCTCTGCTCTCGTTTGGATCCCAATTTTCCCGATTCTGCCGGTTTTCGCCCCAATTTTGGGGCCCTTTTCCCAACCTTTCCGGGTTTCCTTTCCTTCCTCGACGCCTTTGGCTCCAATTTTTGCTGATTTTACCCCAAATTTTGAGGCAAAAATGATCATTTTTGTTCACTTCTCTGGTTACATTCCGGTGATTTTACCGTTTCTGTCGTTTTTTCCCCAATTTTGGGGCAAAAAATGACATTTTTTAAAGTTATTATTTATTTGACACCAATTTTACCATTTTTGCCATTTTTGCCCTCAATTTGGGTCAGATTTTCCCATTTTTATGATTTTTTTAATATTGAAATTTTGTGATTTTGATTTCCCCCATTTTGGGTCAAGTTTTCCCATTTTTGGGTCATTTTTTCCCCCTCGTTTTGGGACAAATTTTCCCATTCTTTTTTTTTTTTCTTCTCCATTTTGGGTCAAATTTTCTCTTTTTTGTCTCAATTTTTTTTCTCTGCATTTTGGGTCAAATTTTTGCCATTTTAATTTTATTTGCTCCTCATTTTGGGTCAAAATTCCCCATTTTTGGTTCGTTTTCTCTCTGCCCTCATTTTGGGCTGAATTTCTCCATTTTTGGGCCATTTCTTCCCTTTCATTTTGGGCTGAAATCCCCCATTTTTGGGTCATTTTCTCCTCGCACGCTGTGGGTCAAGTTTTCCCATTTTTATTCTTTTCCCCCCTTATTTTGGGTGAAATTTCACCATTTTTGGGTCTTTTTTTTTCCTTTTTTTCTTTTGGGTGAAATTCGGCCATTTTTGGGGTCTCTCTGGGCTGAATTTTGGGCTGAATTCCTCCGTTTTTGGGTCTGCAGGTGCTGAACGCGCTGGCGCTGGGGATCCCTGCTGAGAAACTGCTGCGGGAAATGGTGAATTTTGGGGTGAAAAAGGGGGATTTTGGGGCTTTTGTGGGGCTGGAGGGGTGAATTTTGGGGTGAAAAGGAGAAATTTGGGTTTAAAAATGGGGATTTTGGGGCTAAAAATGGGGATTTGGGGTTCAAGCTGTGGGTTTTGGGGTAAAAAATGGGGATTTGGGGTAAAAAATGGGGATTTGGGGTAAAAGGGGATTTTGGGGCTAAAAATGGGGATTTGGGGGTTGAAATTTGATGTTTTGGGTTTAAAAATGGGGATTTTGGGATGAAAAAGGGGATTTTGGGGTGAAAAAGTGGGATTTTGGGGCTTTTGTGGGGCTGGAGGAGTGAATTTTGGGGACAAAAAGGAGGAATTTGGTGCCAAAAAATGGGAATTTTGGAGCTAAAAATGGGGATTTTGGGTTCAAGTTTTGGGTTTTGGGGTTAAAAATGGGGATTTTGGGGTGAAAAGGGGAATTTGGGGCTAAAAAGGGGGATTTTGGGGTTGAAATTTGACACTTTGGGGCTAAAAATGGGGACCTTAAGGGACTGAAAATGGGGATTTTGGAGCAAAAAATGGGGATTTTGGGTTCAAGTTTTGGATTTCGGGGTTATAAATGGGGATTTTGGGGCTAAAATTCGATTATTTGGGTGCGAAAAAGGGGATTTGGGGGCAAAAAATGGGGAATTTGGGTTTCGAGTTTTGGGTTTGGGGCTAAAAATGTGGATTTTGGTTTAAAGATTGGGAATTTTGGGGCTAAAATTTGACATTTTCGGTCTGAAGGTGGGAATTTGGGGTCCAAAAGTGGGGATTTGGGGTCTAAAAACGGGGATTTGGGTCTAAAAGTGGGGATTTTGGGAGTGAAGGTGGGAATTTGGGTCTAAAAATGGGGATTTGGGGTCTAAAAATGGGGATTTTGGGGGCAAAAAGTGGGGATTTGGGGAGTGAAGGTGGGGATTTTGGGTCTAAAAATGTGTTTTTTGGGGCAAAAAGTGGGGATTTGGGGCTAAAAGTGGGGATTTGGGGTCTAAAATTGGGGATTTGGGGTGAAAAATGGGGATTTTGGGCAAAAAGTGGGGATTTGGGGAGTGAAGGTGGGGATTTTGGGTCTAAAAATGTGGTTTTTGGGGCAAAAAGTGGGGATTTGGGGCTAAAAGTGGGGATTTGGGGTCTAAAATTGGGGATTTGGGGTGAAAAATGGGGATTTTGGGCAAAAAGTGGGGATTTGGGGTGTGAAGGTGGGGATTTGGGGGTCTAAAAATGGGGATTTGGGGCAAAAAGGGATTTTGGGTGTGAAGGTGGGAATTTGGGGCAAAAAGTGGGGATTTTGGGAGTGAAGGTGGGATGCGGCCCCTTCCGAGGTCCCCCAGCTGGAGGCGCTGCTGGGCGGCGCGGAGCCCTGGGGGAGGAAAGGAGCCCTGCTGGCACTGGGGGCTGCGGCCGGAGGATGTGGGGGGCTGCTGAGGAAACGGTGCGTTTTGGGGTGAAAAAGGGGGGGTTTGGGCAATTTGGGGGGTTTGGGGGGTTTTGGGGGAGTTTTGGGGGTTTTGGGGGGTTTTTTTGGGGGGTGAATTTGAGGGATTTTGGGGTGGAATTGAAGTAATTATCAGGGGGGGTTTTGGGGTGAAAAAGGGGGATTTTGGGCAATTTTGGGGGTTTGGGGGGTTTTTGGAGGGTTGGTTTGAGGGAGTTTGGGGGGTTTTGGGGTTTTTTGGGGGGTGAATTTGAAGGATTTTGGGGTGAAATTGAAGTAAGTTTCATGTGGGTTTTGGGGTGAAAAATGGGGATTTTGGGCAATTTGGGGGTTTGGGTTTTTTTTTTTGGGGGGGTCTTTGGAGGTGTTTTGGGGTGAATTTGGGGTTTTGGGGGTGAATTTGGGGTGTTTTTTTGGGGTGAATTTTGAGGGATTTGGGGGCGCGATTGGGGTAAATTTCAGGTGGGTTTTGGGGTGAAAAACGGGGATTTGGGGCAATTTGGGGGAAAATGGGGATTTGGGGTTTTTTTGGGAGGAATTCTGGGAGATTTGGGGTTTTTGGGGGGGTCAAAGCGGTGCTGGGGGGATTTGGGGTGGTTTTGCGGGGTGAATTTGAGGGATTTGGTGGTAAATTTTGGGGGGATTTGGGGTGAAATCGGAGCGATTTTGGTTAATTGTGGTTAATTATTTTTTGGGGGGGGGGGGTCTTTCAGGTACATGGGGGCGGTTTTGGGGGCGCTGAGGAGGGGGCTGAGGGACCCCGAAGGGGCGGTGAGGGGGGCGGCCGCCTCCGCATTGAGGAGCATTGGGGAAAACATGCAGGTATGGGGAGATGGGGGGCAGGGGGGGATATGGGGGAAATAAGGGGGGATATGGGGGATTTGGGGGGAAATATGGAGGAAAATGGGATATGGGGGGGATATGGGGGGGTAATATGGGATATGGGAGCGATATGGGAGAAATGGGGGGGGATATGGAGGAAATATGGGGGATTTGGGGGGATATAGGGGAAATATGGGGTATGGGGGATTTGGGGGGGAAATATGGGATATGGGGGGGGATATGTGGGAAGTATGGGGGATTTGGGGGGGTATGGGGGAAGTAGGAGGAATTTGGGAGGGATATGGGGGGATATAGGGGGGGTATGGGGGAAATACGGGATATGGGGGATTTGGGGGGGAAATATGTTATATGGGGGGGATATGGGGAATTTGGAGGGGTATATGGGAAAGATGGGAGGGTGGGGGGGAAATATGGGGGATGTGGGGGGATGTGGGGAAAGTACGAGAGGTTATGGGGGAGATTTGGGGTGTGCACTGGTTTGTACTGGTCTATATGGGTTTATGCTGGTCTGTACTGGTTTGTACGGGTGGGCTCCATTGCAGCCCGAGGCGGCGGCGCTGGCTTTAGAGGCGCTTCCGGCGGTGTTGGAGGCACTTCCAGTTTCACTGGAGCCACTTCCGGGGTCACCGGAAGTACTTCCGGGGGCGCGGGATTGGTTCGTGCTGCGGGAGCTGCTGGCGGTTGCTGGTAGGGGGCGCCAGAGAGCAGGAAATGCGGGGGGCGGGCGGCCTGAAATGGGGGGGAGGTCTGTAAATATGGGAGGGGTCTCAAGTTTATGGGGTGGGGCTCTGTAAATAGGGGAGGGGGTCCCTATTTGGGGTGGGGGGGTCTTTAAATGGGGGTGGGTCTCAAGGTATGGGGTGGGGGTCTGTAAAGCGGGAGGGGGTCCCTAAATGGCGGGGGCCCAAAGTATGGGGTGGGGGTCCCTAAATTGGGAGGGTCCCAATGAATGAGGTGGGGGTCTTTAAATGGGGTGGGGGTCCCTAAATGGGGGGAGGTCCCAATGTATGAAGTGGGGGTTCCTATGTTGGGGGGGGGTGTCCCTAAACATTGAGAGGTCCCTCAATTTGGGTGGGGGTTCCCAATATGGGGTATGGGGGGGGGGGGGCCCTAAAATGGGGAGGGTCCCCACTGGAGCCCCGTTGTGTTGTAGGAACGGCGGTGGCCCCCCACATGGAGGCGATTTTGGGGGTGCTGCTGGGGGTCCTGGAAAGGGGGCGGCCCCAGGAAATAGAGCTGGCGCTCAGCGCCCTGCATGAGTTGGGTGAGTCCCAAAATTACCCCGGAATTGCTCAAATTGCCCCAAAATTGCCCAAATTGCCCCCCAAAAATGCCCTGCAGTGGCGTTAATGCTTTGTCCACTAGGCGGCGCTGTGGTGTTATTCCCTATTTATCCACCAGTACTTCCCTGTTTGTTCTCCTGGAGGCACTGTTGTGTTACTCCTATTCTATCCACTTGTAATTCCCTTTTTGTCCACCAGAGTGCGGTGGAGGTGGTTTTTTAGATCTACAGCAGGTTGTGCAGTTTTTCCTGTTATTCCCTATTCGCCCACAAGGTGGCGGTGTGGTGTAATTCCCCCATTTTATCCACTTGCAATTCTCTCGTTGCCCACCAGGTGGCGCCTTAATGTAATTGTTTATTTCCCCACCAGGTGACGCTGTGGAGGACTTCTCTCATTGCCCAGCAGGGGGTGCTGTAGAGGCGGCGCTGCTCCGGGTCCTGCAGCTCCCGGATCCCCAGCAGCGATCAGTGAGGCTGCAGGCGATGGGTGAGGGTGATTTTGGGGTGAATTTGGGGCATTTTTGGCCACTTAGGGGCAAAAACGAGTTTTTTGGGGGAGGGGTGGGGTCGGATTTGGGGTCTTTGGGGTTTTTTGGGGGAGGGGTTGTGGGGTTTTTGGTAAAATCGGGGGTTTTTGAAGGGGGATATAGGAGGAAATCAGGGATATTTAAGGGGGATTTTGGGGTGAATTGATGGGATTTTGGGGTACATTTGGGTGTATTTGGGGTCAGTGTGGATTTTGGGGATGAATCTGTGGGATTTTGGGGCGAATGAATGGGATTTTGGTGTCGAATCCTTGGGGTTTTTGGGCAGAGGTTTTGGGGTCGCTGGGGGGCAGCCCGGCAGCTTTGGGGTCGGCGTTGGAGGCGGTGCTGGAAATGGCAGCCAATGGGGATGGAGAGGAGCGGCGCGTGCTGTGAGTGAACCAAAATCCGCCCGATTCAACCCAAAAATCTGGGCGTCCCAAACAGCCCTAAAATGATCCAAAATGGCCCCAAAATGACCCCAAATGCCCCCAAACGTCCCCAAATGGCCCCAAATAACCCCAACCCCCCCAAAAACTCCCCCTTACCCCCTCCCAACTCCCTCTCCCCCCCCCCCCCCGGTGCCATTTTTGCCCCAAATCGCCTTTTTTTCCCCCAGATTTGGGCTCTGTGGGGCCGCAGCCCAGACCCTGCGGGAGGGGGCGGAGCCAATGCTGCCCAAGCTCCTCCCCTCCTCCTGCACAGCCTCCAAGCCCCGCCCCCTGAGGTGAGTTGTACCATATACGGGCGAAGGGGCGGAGTCAAGCTGAGCGCAGCCATGCAATCGGGGCACCAAATACGGGCATGGGGGCGTGGCCTGAGGCACGATAGCTGCACAACACCATATATGGGCATCTTGTAATACCATATAAGGGCAAAGGGAGCGTGGCTTGGGGTATGGGGTTTGACCTGGTGTGTTGTGACCATATATGGGCATAAGGGCGTGGCCTGGGGAAGGAGTGGCTGCGCCTCTTCTAACTCCATATATGGGTGTGGGGGCGTGGCCTGGAGTTTAATGGACATGTGACACCATATATGGGCATCTTATACTATATAAGGGCAAGGGGGCGTGGTCAGGGTGAAGGGGGCGGGCTTTGATGCCATGTGACCATTTATCGGCAAAGGGGCGTGGCCTGTTGGGATGCACATATAAGGGCAAAGGGGCGGGGCTGTGCCCTTCGCATAATGCCCATATTTGGGAAGAGGAGGCGTGGCTTCACTCAGGGCAGCACCATATATGGGCAAAGGGATCCGGCCAATCGGAGAGAATGTACGTAAAGGGGGCGTGGCTTTGCTTCATTTATGCCCATATTTGGGTAAAGGGGCGTGGCCTGACACCTAGCCCCGCCCCTCAGGCTCCCTCAGCTGCCTCTGATTCGTTCCTTCTCTTCGACGCCGCTGAAGACGAGGAGGGGGCGGAACCAATGGACGACGAGGAGGAGGAGCACGTGATGTAGGGGGCGGGGCTAAATGAGGCGAAGAGGGGGGCTGGGCTTGCACGAGGCCACGCCCCCTGAGCCCCTTTGGCCCAACCCACAGGGTGGAGGTGGGCGGAGACTTCGTGGCGGAAGTGGAAGCGGCGTGCGAGGGGGCGGGGCTTATCGCTGAGCATTGTGGGTAAGCGAGGAGAGGTCACTTGGGGTCATTTTGGAGTTTTTGGGGGTTCTGTGGGGTTATTTGGGGTCATTTGGGGTTATTTGGGGGTTCTGTGGGGTTACTTGGGGTCGCTTAGGGTGACTTGGGGTCATTTTAGGGGTTCTGCGGGGCTGTTTGGGGACATTTGGGGCAATTATTCCACTTAAGTGCGTTTTTGGTCAATTTTCCCTCTTTTTTCCGCCCCCCAAGCGCCGCTTTTGAGCCCTATTTCTCCCCGACGCTGGAAGCGCTGCTCCCTCTGCTGGAGGTGAGGCCTTCCCTGCCCCACACGTCCCCGCCTGCCCCATAGATCCCACAGGGACCCCATAGGGGCCCATAGGGACCCCACAGGGACACATAGAGACCCACAGGGGCCCATAGAGACCCATAGGGACCCACAGGGACCCTTAAAGTCCCATAGAGACCCATAGAGACCTACACAGACCCATAGAGAGAGACCCACAGGGACCCACAGAGACCCACAGGAACCCATAGAAACCCATAGAGACCCTCAGACACCCCATAGCGCCCCCTGTTGTTCCCGCAGTTCCCGCACCCGGACGTGCGCGCAGCTGCCTATGGGGCGCTGGGGGGGCTGAGCTGTGGGGCCGGGAGAACCGTGGGGCACCGAGAGCTGCAGGGTGAGATTTGGGGGTGTGGGGGGTGGGAGATCATTTTTGGGGGGGTCTTCTGGGATCTGGGGTGGGGGGGGGGGGGACACACTGGGATCTATGGGGGGGATTTGGGGGGGGGGTTGTATTTATGGGGTCTATGGGGGGGTTTGAGGGGGGTCTTTTGGGATCTGGGGGGGCAGGGGTCGATTTGGGGGGATCCTTTTGGGGTCTATGGGGGGATTTGGGGATGGGGGGGTTTTGGGTGGGGTCCCTTTGGGGCGTGGGGGTGAATTTGGGGTGAATTTGGGGTGAATTTGGGGTGAATTTTGGCCTTTTTTGGGCGCAGGCCGGGCGCTGGCGGCGCTGCTGGGGGCGGTGAGGGCGGAAAAGGGGGCGGGGCCAGCGAAGGCGGGGCTGACGGCGCTCTGCAGGGCGCTAAGCCCCGCCCCCAGCCCCCAGCTGCTGCACGCCATTGGCTGCCTGATGGCTGACGTCATCAACGGCAAGGTGAGGGGGCGGGGCTAACGGGAAATGGAACTTCCGGAAAAGGCGGGGCTTATTTGAAGGGACTTCCGGGAGTGGGCAGGGCTAAAAATGAGGGCGTGGTTTATGAGATTCAGACTTTCTGGTAGGGGGCGTGGCTTCAAAGACGGGCGTGGCCACAAGCGGGCGTGGCTTCTGAAGGGATGGGGATTGAACGGGGGCGTGGCTTAACGGAGGGGGCGTGGTTTCGAGGGACATTCGATGGTGGGCAGGTCTTGGGAAGGGGTGGGGCTAAAAGGGGCGTGGCTTAATGGGAAAGCTGAGCTTCGGCAATGGGCGTGGCTTAAGAAGGGGGCGTGGTTTCAATGGAGGCGGGGCTTAAGGGAGGGGTGGGCGGCCATTTTGATTTTGCGGCCATTTTTGATGCATTTTGGGGCCATTTTTCCCCCAGATCCGCTGCCTGCAGGACAACGATGGCGGTGATGATGATGATGATGAGGTGGGCGGGACGTGAGGGGGAAGGGGGCGCGGCCTGCCGCTTAGCCCCGCCCCCCACACTCCGCTCTCATCCAATCAGGTGGAGGCGGCGGCGGAGCTGAGGGAGCTGGCAGGGGAGGGGCTGGCGGCGGTGGGCGGGGCTTCGCCGGGAGGCGGGGCTTTGAGCGACGCCTTCCGCCAAGCCCTGCCAACCCTATTGGGCTGCCTGGTGAGGGGGCGGGGCTTCAGGGGGGATTAAAAGGGGTGGGGTTTAAATGGGGAGGGGTTAAGAGGGGAAGGGGTGGGGCTTTAAGGTGGGTGGGGCTATGCAAATCTGTGGGGAGGGGGTTGGGGGGGTCTCTGGGGTCTCAATGGGTCCCTATGGGTCGTTCTGGGGTCTCCATGGGTCCATGTGGGGCTCTATGGGGCTTTATGGGGTCCCAGTGGGGCTCTATGGGGCTTTATGGGGTGCTTATGGGTCCCTATGGGTCTCTACAGGTTCCTATGGGGTCTCTATGGATCCTAATGGCATCCCTATGGGTTTTTATTGGGCTCTAAGGGGTTTCCATGGTGTCCCCATTGCTCCCTATGGGGCTTTATGGTTTCTATGGGTCTCTATGGAGCTGTGTGGGTCCCAGCGGGTCTCAGTGGGTTTCTATGGGTGTCAGTGGGGCTCTATGGGGTGCTTATGGGTCCATGTGGGTCCCTATGGGTCTCTATGGGGTCCCTGTGGGTCCCTCTTTGCCCCCCATTTCTGACCCCGCCCCCTCAATGACGTCACAGAGCGGCGACGTGGCGCAGCGCTCGTGGGCGGCAGCCATCTTGGGCGAGGCGGGCGTTCACCTGGAAGGGGGCGTGGCCCGGGAGCTCCTCCCTCTGATTGGCCCCGCCCTCGCACAAAGCTCCGCCCACGACCCGGACCCGGAAGTGCGCAGCAACGCCCTCTGCAGCATCGGGCGCTTGGCTGCCAATGGCGTCGCGTTGGGGGCGTATCCTTGGCAACAAGCCCCGCCCCTTGCCCTCAAGCCCCACCCACTTTCCTACGACCCAATCACAGCCCCCATTTAACACAGAGTTGGCCCAAAATAGCAGGAATTTCACCCAAATCCAGTCCCGCCCCTTCCGTCCACTCCAATCCCAACCAATCCGCACCCCGCTCATTAAGCCCCGCCCCTTCCATCGTCATTTACTCGCCTAAGCCCCGCCCCCTTTCCCATCCATCCAATCACCGCTAAGTGCTGCGCACCGCTTGAAGCTCCGCCTCCTACTTTAAGCCACGCCTTTTCCTTGACCCCGCCCCCAGGGCGTGGCCGGGCTTGGCTGCCATTGGCCGGGCGCTGCGGGAGGAGGGGCCGGGCAGGGGGCAGGACAACGCCTGCGGGGCTTTGGTCCGCCACAAGGGGGCGCTGCCGGATGCGGAAGTGAGGAGCGGGACTTCCGGGGGAAACGGGTCGGGAGATGATTGGGTGGGGATGTGAAGGGGGCAGGGCTTCAGGGGTTTCAAGGAAGGGGGCGTAGCTTGGGGTCTATAGGGGCGGGGTGGAAAAGCGGGGCTTCGAGGTGGGAGGGGCTTGTTGGGGCGGGGCGATGGGTTCCAACCAATGGGGTTCGAGGTGGGTTCAAATCAATGAAGGTAAGTGTACCCGGAAAAGGGGCGGAGCATAAGGAAGCGTGGCCTGGAGTGGGCGTGGCCTCACGTTAGCCCCGCCCCCCAGCTGCTGGCTCTGCTGCTCCCGGCGCTGCCGCTGACGGAGGATTTTGAGGAGAATTCCGCCGTTTTTGGGTATCTGCTGCAGCTGCAGCTCCAACAGGTGGGCGCCAGGGGGCGCTGGGTGGCGTATGGGTCTCTATGGGGTCCTATGGGGCCTTAATGGGGCGGGGTTTAGCGAGTGGGCGGGGTTTAACTTTGACTACGCCCCCCTTTTTTCCGTAGCTCCGCCCCCACGCCGAGGAAATGCCGCGGGTTTGCAGCGCCATCGGGATGGGGAGAATGGAGAGAGGTGGGGGGGGCGGTTATGGGGTGCGGGGGGTTGTGGGGTGGGGGGGGGTTATGGGGTGGGGGGATATGGGGCGGTGGTTATGGGATGGGGGTTGTGGGGTGAGGGACATTTATGGGGTGGGGGGAGTTGTGGGGGTTATGGGGTGGGGAATCCATGGGGCTGGAGGAGGAATTGGGCTGGGGGGAATCTATGGGGCTGGAGGGGATCTATGGGGCGAGGAGGGAATCTACGGGGCGTGAGGTCACCCTCTCCCCCCCCCATCGGCCCCACAGATCTGGAGGCTGCGGTCGTGGGGCTGCTGCAGGAGCTGTGGAGGAGCTGCCCCATAGATGTGGGGCGGGGAATGGAGCGGCTGCCCCATAGCGACCGAGAGAGGCTGCAGAGGGCGCTGGTGAGACCCCAAGCCCAGAACTGCCCCATAGAGATGACAGCCCCGTAACTGCCCCATAGTGACCCACAACTGCCCTATAGAGCCCCATATCTGCCCCCTACTGACCCACAGAGACCCATAACCGCCCCATGGAGACCCACAGGGACCCCATAGGGACCCACAACCCCATAACTGCCCAATAGAGATGCAGAGACCCATAGCTGCCCCACAGCATCCCCATAGCGACCCATAACCGCCCCATATCACCCCCCAGGGTCCCTTAAGCGGCCCCCCACCCCTCTGACCCCACCCCCTTCGCAGGGATTGGACGACGCGGCAGCCATGACGCCAACGACTGACCAATAAAAGAACGAGGCTGTGGCCACGCCTCCTTTTACTCCACGCGGGCGGGGCTTGGAGAAGGGTGGGCGGGGCCTCGGGGGCCGGGCCGGAGGTTGATTGGTCCGTAGGGGCGGGACTGCTCCAGCCGCAGCCAACCGGCAGCGCAGAGATCTACAAAAGGGGCGGGGCTTAGCGCAAGCCACGCCCCCGGACCCAACACCTCGAATCCCATTGGCTGCATCTGGTGAAGCTCCACCCACCCTTACCCAGACAAACGCGGAAGAGCCGCGCCCACAACTTCCGGGGGGCGGAGCTTGGGAGGAGCTCCTGAAGCTCCGCCCCTTCCGGACGTCCCGCCCCCTCCAGCGCCGCCCTATGGGAACGAAGGAGGCGGGGTCAGATATGGGTCAAGCCACGCCCACATCCCAACCAGGCCACGCCCACTGACCGCCGCAGCGCGGCCACGCCCACCGGCGGAAGTTCCACCTCTTCCGGAAGTTCAGGCAAAGGAGGCGGGGCCCTGCGGAAGGCAGTTGAATCCGATTGGTTGCGTGCTCGCGGCCACGCCCACCCTTCCCCCTCTCCCCCTCTCAGGCCACGCCCCCTCAGACCTCCATTCCTCCGCCGGGGTCACCAGAGGGCGGAGCTCTTCCGGGGTCACCTCCAGGGTCAGCTCTGCCCGCCGGAACCCAGAGACCCCATGAAACCCCATAGGGACCCATAGAGACCCACAGGGACCCATAGAGACCCCATGAAACCCCATAGGGACCCATAGGGACCCATAGAGACCCACAAAGACCCATAGGGACCCATAGGGACCCACAGGGACCCACAGGGACCCATAGAGACCCATAGAGACCCACAAAGACCCATAGGGACCCATAGGAACCCATAGGGACCCACAGGGACCCATAGAGACCCACAAAGACCCATAGGGGCCCATAGGGACCCATAGGGACCCACAGGGACCCACAGGGATCCATAGGAACCCACAGAGACCCCATGAAACCCCACAAGGACCCACAGGGACCCCATGAAACCCCATAGGGACCCACAGAGACCCACAGGGACCCACAGGGACCCCAGAAAAACCCAGAAACCCATAGAAACCCCATAAACACCCCATAAAACCCCATAGAGCCCCATCGGAACACATAGGGACCCATAGGAACCCCATAAAGACCCATAGTGACCCACAGAGACCCCACAAGGACCCCATAAAGACCCAGAGACCCCATAAAACCCCACAGGGACCCACAGACCCCACAGGGACCCCACACCCCGCAGTACCTGAGGACGGTGGCAGCCCCACACTGGGTTCGAGGACCTCCCTGGGTTCCTATATGGGATGCACTTATGGGGCTGCCCCACACAGACCCCATAAAACCCCATAGAGACCCATAGGGACCCATAGGGACCCATAGAGACCCATAGGGACCCACAGGGACCCCATAAAACCCCATAGGGACCCACAGAAACCCCACATCTGTGGCTCTGACCCCACAAAACGCCGCCCCCCAACTCACCTCCACCTCACTGGGTTCCGGCGCTGTGGGGCGGGCGGCTCGGACCCACAGATCCCAAATGTCGGGGGGCAGCCATCCTATGGGGTGAGGGGGAGGGGGGCACTTATGGGGCTGCCCCATAGATTGGGGGGCACTTATGGAGCCAAGGGGGCACTTATGGGGTAGGGGGGGCACTTATGGGGCAGAGGGGACACTTATGGGGCTCACCTGCTGTGGGGGTCCTGAAAAGCTCCATTGGGGTCTGACGCCATTCGGGGTGCAGCTCTGGGATGATCTGTGGGGCAGCCCCATAAGTGTGGGGCGGCCCTATAGAACTATGGGGCGGCCCTGTATAACTATGGGGCGCCCCTAGAAGCTATAGGGCGGCCCTACAGAACTATGGGGCACCCCTACAGAACTATGGGGCGGCCCTAGATGCTATGGGGCAGCCCTATAAGCTACGGGGCGGCCCCATAAGCTATGGGACACTCCTACAGAACTATGGGGCAGCCCTAGAAGCTATGGGGCAGCCCTACAGAACTATGGGGCGGCCCTACAGAACTATGGGGCAGCCCTAGAAGCTATGGGGCGGCCCTACAGAACTATGGGGCGGCCCTATAAGCTACGGGGCGGCCCTATAAGCTACGGGGCACTCCTACAGAACTATGGGGCGGCCCTACAAGCTATGGGGCGGCCCCATAGACGTGTGGGGTCTCACCATGGGGCCGCAGTGCGCTGTGGGGTGCAGCTGAGCCCTGAACTCCTCGGCTGGGATCTGAAGTTTGGGGTCGATTTGGGGGCGGCGCCGCCGGGGGGGGCGGGGAGGAGGGGCCTATAGGGCAGAAATGGGGCGGCCCTATAGAAATGCCGGCCATAGGGACCCCAAAGGCGCCCCACAGACCCCATAGAGACCCCATAGACCCAAAGGGACCCCCCCAGACCCCATAGAAACCTCACAGACCCCATAGAGACCCCATAGATCCCATAGAGACCCCCCAGATTCCATAGAGACCCCATAGAAACCCCACAGACCCCATAGAGACCCCATAGATCCCATAGAGACCCTACAGGCCCCATAGCGACCCCACAGATCCCACAGACATCCCACAGACCCCATAGATGCCATAGAAACCCCACAGACCCCACAGAAACCCCATAGAAGCCCCAAAGACCCCATAGAAACCCCACAAAAACCCACAAAAACCCCACAGACCTCGGGGGGCAGCAGGGGCTCCTCAGGCACTTCCAGCCCTATAGGGCACAACCAGCTCTTATGGGGCTGCCCCCCCTTATAGGGCCACACTTATGGGGCCGCCCCCCCTTATGGGGCCGCCCCACACTTATAGGGCCGCCGCCCCCCTTATAGGGCCGCCCCATAGGCGCCCACCCGGCTCTGGGACCCGCAGCTCCTCCTCCTCCTCTGGGATTTCCTCCACTGTGGGGCAAAACGGAGTTATGGGGTCAGCCCTACAAGGGAGGCCTCCGCCCCACAGAGACCCCATAGAGACCCCGAAACCCACAGAGACCCCATAGGGACCCCAAAACCCATACAGACCCCATAGGGACCCCATAAAGACCCCATAAAGACCCCAAAACCCACAGAGACCCCATAAGGGCCCGTAAAGACCCCACAGAGACCCAGCAGCCCCACAGAAACCCCATAGACGCTCATGGATCCCATAAAGACCCCATAAAAACCCCACAGACCCCATAGAGACCCCACAGACGCCCCATAACGACCCCTCAGACTGCACAAAATCCCCATAAACATCCCATAATGACCCCATAGAGACCCTTCAGACCCCTTAACGACCCCCCAAAAACCCCATTATGACCCCATAAAGACCCCCAGACCCCATAACGACCCCATAGAGCCCCATATTGACCCCATAGACTCCACAAAAACCCCATAACGACCCCACAAACACCCCACAGACCGCACAGAGACCCCGCAAACCCCATAAGGACCCCATAAACACCCCACAAACCCCATAAGGACCCCCAGACCCCATAAAGACCCCATAGACCCCATAAGGACCCCATAGAGACCCCAAAGACCCCATAAGGACCCCATAGAGACCCCATAGACCCCATAAGGACCCCATAGAGACCCCAAAGACCCCACAAACACCCCACAGACCCCATAAGGACCCCACAGAGCCCCATACTGACCCCATAAAGACCCCATTAAGGACCCCACAGACCCCACAAGGACCCCACAGACCCCATAGGGCCCTCAGACGCACAGTGGGGCAGCAGCTGGGATTCGGCCTCAATCAGGAACTGCAGCTCCTCTGGGGTGGCTTCAGGGAGCTCCGCCTCCTGCAGGGCCGCCCCACAGCCGCCCCATAGCGACCCCATAACCGCCCCATAGTGACCCCATAACCGCCCCATAGCGACCCCATAACCGCCCCATAGTGACCCCATAACCGCCCCATAGCGACCCCATAACTGCCCCACAGCCGCCCCATAGCGACCTCATAACCGCCCCATAGCGACCCCATAACCGCCCCATAGCGACCCCATAACTGCCCCACAGCCGCCCCATAGCGACCTCATAACCGCCCCATAGCGACCCCATAACCGCCCCATAGCGACCCCGTAACTGCCCCACAGCCGCCCCATAGCGACCCCATAACTGCCCCACAGCCTCCCCATAGCGACCCCATAACCGCCCCATAGCGACCCCATAACCGCCCCATAGCGACCCCATAACTGCCCCACAGCCGCCCCATAGTGACCCCATAACCGCCCCATAGCGAACCCATAACCGCTCCATAGCGACCCCGTAACTGCCTCATAGCCACCCTATAACCACCCCATAGTGACCCCGTAGCTGCCCCATAGCAACCCCATAACCGCCCCATAGCCGTCCCATAATTACCCCATAGCGACCCCATAACCACCCCATAGCGACCCCATAACCACCCCATAGTGACCCCATAGCCACCCCATAACCGCCCCATAACTGCTCCATAGCCGCCCCATAACTGCTCCATAGCCGCCCCATAGCCACCCCATAACCGCCCCCTAACTGCTCCATAGCCACCCCATAACTGCCCCATAACTGCTCTGTAGCGACCCCATAGCCGCCCCACAACCACCCCATATCCCCCCAAATCCCCCCCCAGCCACCCCATAGTGCCCCGTAGTGACCCAATAACCGCCCCATAGCTGCCCACATCCTCCCCCAGCCACCCCATAGCGACCCCATAACCGCCCCATAGCGACCCAATAACCGCCCCATAGCTGCCCCACATCCTCCCCCAGCCACCCCATAGCGACCCCATAACCGCCCCATAGCGACCCAATAACCGCCCCATAGCTGCCCCACATCCTCCCCCAGCCACCCCATAGCGACCCCATAACCGCCCCATAGCCGCCCCACATTTCCGCCCACCTCCAGCGCTGGGCTGGGAGCGACGGCCTCAGCTTCCCGCAGGGTGATGCTCTCGGGGGTGGGGGCTGGGGGGGATGTGGGGGGGATCTGTGGGGTCTTTGTGGGGTGGGGGCTATAGGGGGAGATGTGGGGGATCTATGGGGTCTTTGGGGGGGATCTATGGGGTGTGGGGTATCTGTGGGGTCTTTGGGGGGTATTTGTGGGGTCTTTGGGGGTCTTTATGGGGTGGGGGCTATAGAAGAAGATGTGGGGTATCTATGGGGTCTTTGGGGGGGATCTATGGGGTGTGGGGTATCTATGGGGTCTTTGGGGGGGATCTGTGGGGTCTGTGTGGGGTATCTATGGGGTCTTTGGGGGGGGATCTATGGGATATTTATGGGGTCACTGTGGGGTGGGGGCTGTAGGGGAGTGTGGAGTTTTGTGGGGTATCTATGGGGTGTGGGGTCTTTATGGGGTCTTTATGGGGTCTCTGGGGGTCTTTGTGGGGTGGGGATTATAGGGAGAGATGTAAGGTTTCTAGGGGTCTTTATGGGGTCTTTGGGGGTTGGGGGGCTGTAGGGAGGGCGTTTGTGGGGTCTTTGGAGGGTCTTTATGGGGTATTTATGGGGTGGGGGCTGCAGGGGGGATGTGGGGTGTTTGTGGGGTATTTATGGGGTCGCTGTGGGGTGGGCCGTGGGGTCTCTATGGGGTGGGATATAGGGTGGGACGTGGGTTGTATATGGGGTCTCTATGGGTCTCTCTCTATGGGGTCCCTATGGGGTTTCAGGGGTCTTAATGGGGTCTTATGGGGCTCTATGGGGCCCTGTGGGGTACTTATGGGGTCCCTATGGGGCACAAACGCCCCATAAATCCCCCCCCGTGCCCCATAAGTGTGGGGTGGGACTCACCCAGAAACAGCGGCTCCTCCAGGACCTGGGGGGGGTTGTGGGGTTATGGGGTGGAGAAAGAGGTGTATGGGGTGTTATGGGGTGGATATGGGGTCGTTATGGGGTGTATGGGGTGTTATGGGGTGGATATGGGGTCGTTATGGGGTACATGGGGTGTCATGGGGTGGGTATGGGGTCGTTATGGGGTGTATGGGGTGTTATGGGGTGGATATGGGGTCATTATGGGGTAATGGGGTGTTATGGGGTGGATATGGGGTCGTTATGGGGTACATGGGGTGTCATGGGGTGGATATGGGGTCGTTATGGGGTGTATGGGGTGTTATGGGGTGGGTATGGGGTCGTTATGGGGTACATGGGGTGTTATGGGGTGGGTATGGGGTCGTTATGGGGTGTATGGGGTGTTATGGGGTGGTATGGGGTCATTATGGGGTACATGGGGTGTTATGGGGTGGATATGGGGTCGTTATGGGTGTATGGGGTGTCATGGGGTGGATATGGGGTCGTTATGGGGTATGGGGTGTTATGGGGTGGGTATGGGGTCGTTATGGGGTAATGGGGTGTTATGGGGTGGGTATGGGGTCGTTATGGGGTATGGGGTGTTATGGGGTGGATATGGGGTCGTTATGGGGTACATGGGGGGTTATGGGGTGGGTATGGGGTCGTTATGGGGTGTATGGGGTGTTATGGGGTGGGATATGGGGTTCGTTATGGGGTACATGGGGTGTTATGGGGTGGGTATGGGGTCGTTATGGGGTGTATGGGGTGTTATGGGGTGGATATGGGGTCGTTATGGGGTACATGGGGTGTTATGGGGTGGATATGGGGTCGTTATGGGGTACATGGGGTGTTATGGGGTGGGTATGGGGTCGTTATGGGGTAATGGGGTGTTATGGGGTGGTATGGGGTCGTTATGGGGTACATGGGGTGTATGGGGTGGATATGGGGTCGTTATGGGTGTAATGGGTGTTATGGGGTGGATATGGGGTCGTTATGGGGTACATGGGGTGTTATGGGGTGGGTATGGGGTCGTTATGGGGTTAATGGGGTGTTATGGGGTGGTATGGGGTCGTTATGGGGTACATGGGGTGTTATGGGGTGGGTATGGGGTCGTTATGGGGTTACATGGGGTGTCATGGGGTGGATATGGGGTCGTTATGGGGTACATGGGGTGTTATGGGGTGGTATGGGGTCGTTATGGGGTACATGGGGTGTTATGGGGTGTATGGGGTCGTTATGGGGTACATGGGGTGTTATGGGGTGGGTATGGGGTCGTTATGGGGTACATGGGGTGTCATGGGGTGGATATGGGGTCGTTATGGGGTACATGGGGTGTTATGGGGTGGGTATGGGGTCGTTATGGGGTGTATGGGGTGTTATGGGGTGGGTATGGGGTCGTTATGGGGTACATGGGGTGTTATGGGGTGGGTATGGGGTCGTTATGGGGTACATGGGGTGTCATGGGGTGGTATGGGGTCGTTATGGGGTACATGGGGTGTTATGGGGGTGGTATGGGGTCGTTATGGGGTACATGGGGTGTTATGGGGTGGGTATGGGGTCGTTATGGGGTACATGGGGTGTTATGGGGTGGGTATGGGGTCGTTATGGGGTACATGGGGTGTTATGGGGTGGTATGGGGTCGTTATGGGGTACATGGGGTGTTATGGGGTGTTATGGGGTCGTTATGGGGTACATGGGGTGTTATGGGGTGGTTATGGGGTCGTTATGGGGTACATGGGTGTTATGGGGTGTTATGGGGTCGTTATGGGGTACATGGGGTGTTATGGGGTGTTATGGGGTCGTTATGGGGTACATGGGGTGTTATGGGGTGGTTACGGGGGGGATATGGGGTGGGTATGGGGTCATTATGGGGTGTATGGGGATTTATGGGGTGGGTATGGGGTGATGGGGTGGTTGTGGGTTGGGTGTGGGGTGGATATGGGGTGTATGGGGTGGGCATGGGGTGGCTATGGGGGGGGCATGGGATTATGGGGTGCTATGGGGCGGCTATGGGGTGGGTGTGGAGGAAATATGGGGCAGTTATGGGGGGGTTGTGGGGAGGATATGGGGGAGATATGGGGTGGGTATGGGGCGGTTGTGGGGGGGACATGGGGGGGATATGGGGCGGTTGTGGGGCGGTTGTGGGGGGGATATGGGGTGGGTATGGGGCGGTTGTGGGGCGGATGTGGGGCAGACCTGCAGCAGCTGCGTAGGGCTGGGCGGCCCCACAGCCATGACCCCAAAAAAGGGATCGGGGGCGAATTCCTGCTGCGCCACGGCGTCAGGGAGCAGCTGCAGCCTGCGGGGTTTGGGGTCGTTGGGGGTTTGGGGTCACTTGGGGGTTTGGGGTCGTTGGGGGTTTGGGGTCGGTTGGGGGGTGGTTGTAGGGTGAGAATAGGGAGTTATGGATGGCTATGGGGCTCTATGGGGTGGATGTGGGGTGGCTGTGGGGTGGGGATGGGGTTACGGCGGGTTATGGGGTGGATGTGGGGGGTTGTAGAGGTTATGGGGTGGGGACGGGGTGGCTGTAGGCGATCATGGGGTGGCTGTGGGGGGTTACGGGGTGGCTGTGGGGGGCTATGGGGCGGCTGTGGGGCAGCCGTGGGGCCGCACTCACCGCGCCGTGGGGCTGAGGTCGATGCGTGGGGGCGGATGGAGGCGGTGCAGGCGGCCCCATATCGACGCCACCTCCTCTGTGGGACACAGAGCCATAGGCACCGCTGCGGCCCCGCGCGTTCGCCCGTATCGCGATAGATCGCCACGTATCGCGATAGATCGCCACGTATCGCGATAGATCGCTCTTATATCGCGATGTACTACTCTCTCATTGCAACGTACCGCTCCATATCGCAACCCACAAAGACCATAATCCCTGTATTGTGATATATTGCCCACTATCACGACATCCCAACCGCTATCGCAATAACTCAGCCCCCACACTGCCTCCTACTGCAACATCCCGCCCCCTATCATGATATATCAGCCCCCATATCTCCCCTATTGCGATATCCTGCCCCTTATCGCGATATCCCACTCCCTATCGTGACGTATCAGCCCCCATACCAGCCCCATATCGCAATATCCCACCCCCTATTGCGATATCCAGCCCCATATCGTGAAATATCGGCTCCCATGCCACCCCCGATCGTGATATCCCACCCGCTATCGCGATATATCGGCCCCTACACCTCCTCCTCTCGCGATAACCCACTCCCAATCGCGATATATCACGATATGCCGCACCTGCCAGCGCCCTGCACTGCCGCCAAAAGACGCGGGTCAGGCCGAGCTGCAGCAGCGCCGCCAAATAAAGGGAGCAGCGAAGGGGCGGGGCTCCGGCCGGAAGGGGCGGGGCCAGCGTGCGGGGCAGAGCCAATCCCTGCACAAAGGCGGCCAGGGCCGAGCTGCCAGGGGGCGGGGCGTCGCTCAGGGGGCGGGGCCAATGTGGGCGGGGCCAACGGAGCCCCATGGAGACCCCATAGCGCCCCACAGGGACCCATAACACCCCATAGAGCCCCATATCACCCCTTGTGCCCCATAGGGACCCCGTAAAGACCCCCATAGGGACCCCACAAGGACCCCATAACCCCATATAACCCCATGTAACCCCATACGGACCCCACAACCCCATAAAGACCTCATAGGGACCCCATAAAGACCCCACAGGGAACCCCAAGGACCCCATAACCCCATATAACCCCACAGGGGCCCCATAACCCCATAGGGACCCCACAAGGACCCCATAGGGACTCCATAAAGACCCCATAGGGACCCCACAAGGACCCCATAACCCCATATAACCCCATATAGCCCCATAGGGACCCCATAATCCCATATAACCCCATAGGGACCCCGTATAACCCCCAAGGACCCCATAGGGACCCCACAGGGACCCCATATAACCCCATATAACCCCACAGGGGCCCATAACCCCATAGGGACCCCACAGGGACCCCATAGGGACTCCATAAAGACCCCGTAGGGACCCCGCAAGGACCCCAGAACCCCATATAACCCCATGTAACCCCATGTAACCCCATACAGACCCCACAACCCCATAAAGACCCCATAGGGACCCCATAAAGACCCTAGAACCCCATATAACCCCACAGGAGCCCCATAACCCCATAGGGACCCCACAAGGACCCCATAACCCCATATAACCCCATAGGGACCCCATATAACCCCACAAGGACCCCCCAGGGATCCCCACCCCACTCGCGCCGCTGACCAGGTTTGGGGCACATCCACAGCCATGGCCTCCCGGTGCTGCAGGCGGGACATGCAGGTGGCGGCCAGCCTGGGGGCAGGGGTCAGAGGTCACAGGGGTCAGAGGTCACGTGTGGGGGGGGTCAGAGGTCATGGGGGGTCAGAGGTCATGGGGGGGGCAGAGGTCAGATGGGGGGTGTTAAAAGTCACGAGGGGGTCAGAGGTCACATGGGGGGCCAGAGGTCAGCTGGAGGGGTCAGAGGTCGCGTGAGGGGGGTCAGAGGTCAGGTGGGGGGGTGTTAGAAGTCACGGGGGGTCAGAGGTCACATGGGGGCCGGAGGTCATGGGGGGGCAGAGGTCAGAGCTTACGTGAGAGGGGTCAGAGGTCAGGTGGGGGGTGTTAGAAGTCACGAGGGGGTCAGAGGTCAGCTGCAGGGGTCAGAGGTCGCGTGAGGGGGTCAGAGGTCAGATGGAGGGGTCAGAGGTCAGGTGGGGGGTGTTAGAAGTCATGAGGGGTCAGAGGTCACATGGGGGCAGAGGTCAGAGGTCACGTGAGAGGGGAGTCAGAGGTCGGGGGTCAGAGGTCAGGTGGGGGTCAGAGGTCACGACCCCCGTTTTCTCACCAAATGGTGCCGAAGCAGCCGCTGCGCCGCTGGAGGATCTCGGGGTGGTAAAACATGGAGGCACGGCGGGGAGGGACCCAAAAACGGGGGTTTTGGACCCAAAACGGAGCGAATTTGTGGAATTGTAACAACAAAAAAAAAAAAATCGCAATTTCGACACAAAACGAACCAAAAAATGGTGGTTTTAACCCAAAGTGAAATGGATGCAAAAATGACCCCAAATGGCAGAAATTCGACCCCAAAATGGCGGAAATGGACCCAAAGTGGAGCAAATTTGAGCAATTGTAACAAAAATCGCAATTTTGATACAAAATGAACCAAAAACTGCTGATTTAAACCCAAAACTTAATGACCTCAAAATAAACCCCAAATGGGACAAATTCGACCCCAAAAATGGCTCAAATTGACCCAAAACGGAGCAAATTTCACCAACTATTGACAAAAAATGGAATTTTCGCCAAAATGACCCAAAAAACGGTGATTTTAGCCCAAAGTGAAATGGACCCAAAACAGACCCAAAATGGGACAAATTCGACCCAAAAACGGTAAAAATGGACCCAAAACGGAGCGAATTTGAGCAACTATAACAAAAATTGCAACTTTGACACAAAATGAACCAAAAAACGGTGATTTTTACCCAAAATTTAAAGACCCCAAAACGGACACAAAATGGGTCAAAATTCGACCCAAAAATGGCAAAAAATTGACCCAAAACTGAATAAATTTGAGCTATTATAACAAAAACCGCAATTTTGACACGAAACGACCCCAAAAATGGCGATTTTTAACCAGAAATTCAAAGCTCCCCGAAGAGCCCCCGAATCCCCTCAGTTTGACCCAAAATTGCCTCAAATGGCCCCAAACCCCTCAGATTTTCCCGCTCCGCCCCTCAGGCTGCCGAAATCCGCCCCAAAAAACCTCGAATTTGCCCCAAATCCCTCGAATTTACCTCAAAACTTCCAGCGGCTCCAAGCGCCGCAAAATGGCGCCAAAACGCCCCGAATTTCGCCCAAAAAGCCCCAAAATGGCGCAAATTCCCCCCAACCCCCCAAACCCCCGCGGTTCCCCTTCAGCTTTTGCCCAAAATCCCACGAATTCACCTCAAAACTCCTCCGTCCCCGAACCCCTTCAACGTTCAGCCCACAAGCGCCGAATTTCCGCCCACCCCCCTCACTTTCCTCCCTCCCAGGCTCTCAGTGACCACAAATGAGCCGCTACTTAGCAACCAATTAGCCGCTAATTAGCGATTAACCGCTCTCCCGCACACCGCTCCGCTCCGCCGACGCCGCGCTCTGCCCGCATGCGCTTCGCACCGCCTCTTTTACCCCCTCCCTAAGCCCCGCCCACCGCCCCTCTCAACCAATCTCCTCGCGCGCCGCCATAGCAACACCCAATCAGAGCGCGCAAGGCACACACGTGACTCAAAAGCGCATGCGCAGTTTATTAAAAGCGGATTTTTTTTTTTTTAAGGCGCGGGGCTCGGACGCGATGGGCGGGGCTCCACGGGCGCTTCCCGCGCCAGCAGTTCGCGCAGGCGCGCTGCGTACTCCGCGTCGTTTTCGTTGTCGCCTTGCGGAGGCCTCCCGGCCGGCAGGTGGCGCTCTGCCGCCGCTCGAAGTTCGGCCGCTCCGTAAAGCGTTGCCGGGTCTAAACCGCGCTCGTTGATCAGCCGCACCAGGTATTCGGCGTAGTGAGCGCTGAGGCGGAAGGGGCGGGGCCAAAAGCGGAAGTGGGGGATAGAGGGATCAGGTGGGATGTTGCAGGTACCATAGAGACGAGGCGGCGCTCCGTAGGGAACCATAGAGACCCCATAGGGACCCATAGAGCCCTATAGTGACCCAAATGCCCCACAGAGACCCCAAAATGCCCGATAGGGACCCCTAGAGCCACATGGGGACCCCCAATTACCCTATAGGGACACCCAGAACCCCACAAATCCCTATTGGGGCCCCACAGGGACACTCAGAACCCCACAGATCCCCATTGGTGCCCCACAGATCCCCACTGATGCCCCATAAACCCCCATAGAAACCCCCAAGTGATCCCAGCCCCCCTAAGCCCGTACCGGCAGAGCCCAGCCTGCCCCACAGCTGTGGGTCTCCCACAGGCAGCATCCCGAGGGGGGGCCCCGGGGGTCTCCTTCAGCTCCTGCAGCCAACAGCCGCCTGGAAGGGGGGCCAGGTCACAGCGTGGGGTCACACGAAAGGTTCAAAGGTCAAAGGGTCAGGGGTTAAAGGTAAGGGGGTTCAAGGCTCACCTCCGGGTGGGGGTTGTGCTCCGGATGGGGGTTGGGTGTCATACGGGACTCCGCCCACCTAGGGGAGGAGCCAACGAGTGACCAATCAGAGGCGGGGTCCAATGGTCCTCCGAGAGGTCCTCCCTACCCGCAGGGGGCGCCACCACCGCTCCTCCCAGTGCCGCTCACCCACTCACCCATAGCCGCTCTATTCCCCTTGTCGATCCTCCCAACCCACAGGGGGCGCCAATCCCACCCCCTCCCCCTATAGCTGCTCTATTCCCCCGTCGATCCTCCCAACCCACAGGGGGCGCCAATCCCACCCCCTCCCCCTATAGCTGCTCTATTCCCCCGTCGATCCTCCCAACCCACAGGGGGCGCCAATCCCACCCCTCGCCTCCCACAGCCGCTCTATCTCCCCGCCGTTGTTCCTCCCGACCTGCAGGAGGCGCTGCAGGCGGCGCAGCTCCCAGTCCCGCAGATGGAAGGCGCAGTGCCGCGGGTGGTGGGCGTGAAGAGACGGGCGCAGGGAGCAGCGCGGGAGCGGGCAGCGCTGCCATGGCAACGGGGGGGGGAGGGGAGGGGAGGACACCATAGAGACTCCATTGGGATCCCAGTGGGAGCATAGGGACCCCATAGGGACCCTATAGGGACTCCATAGGGACCCCAGAGGAACCACTGCGATCCCATAGGGACCCCCATTGGAACACATAGAAGGACCCACTGGGACCCCACAGGGACATATTGGGACCCCATAGGGACCCCATAACCCCCACAAACCCATAACCCCAAACATGACCCCGTAACCCCCCACAAACCCCCCATAACCCCCACAATGACCCCATAACCCCCCATAGAACCCCACAACCCCCATAACGACCCCATAACCCCCATAGCCCCCCCATAACCCCCCATAAGACCCCATAGTGACCCCATAGCCCCCCCATAACCCCCCATAAAACCCCATAGTGACCCCATAGCCCCCCATAGTGACCCCATAACACTCCACAATACCCCATAAGCCCCCATAATGATCCCATAACCACCCAAAGTGACCCCACAGCCCCCCATAACCTACCCACGACCCCCATAGTGACTCCACCCCCCCCCATAACCCCCCACAGCCCCCCATAGTGACCCCACAGCCCCCCCATAACCCCCCACCGCCCCCCATAGTGAGACCCCACAGCCCCCCTAGTGACCCCACAGCCCCCATAACCCCTCACAGCCCCCCCATAGTGACCCCACAGCCCCCCCATAACCCCCCACAGCCCCCCATAGTGACCCCATAGTGACCCCACAGCCCCCCCATAGTGACCCCACCGCCCCCCATAACCCCCCTCTCACCTCCCTGGGATGGAAGGCAGCCCCGCAGCCCCCGCAGAACTGGTGGGAGCACTGGGAGCACTGGAAGTGCAGGCAGCCGCCCCGAGCCAAGGCGAACCACTGCGAGCAGCGGGGGCAGGCTGGGGGCGGGGCACCCGGCACAGGGGTCAGGGGGTCAGGGGTCACCGGGGTCAGGGGTCACCGGGGGTCACCAGAGGTCGTGGGGGTCGTGGGGGTCATAGGGTCACTGGGGGACCCCATAGTGACCCCACAAGACCCCACAGCGACCCCATAAGGACCCACAGCGACCCCATAGCGACCCCATAACGACCCACAGGGACCCCATAAGGACCCCACAAGACCCCACAGCAACCCCATAATGACCCACAGGGACCCCATAAGAACCCACAGGGACCCCAAGATCCCACAGGGACCCCATAAGGACCCCACAAGACCCCACAGCGACCCCATAAGGACCCACAGCGACCCCATAGCGACCCCATAACGACCCACAGGGACCCCATAAGGACCCCACAAGACCCCACAGCAACCCCATAATGACCCACAGGGACCCCATAAGAACCCACAGGGACCCCAAGATCCCACAGGGACCCCATAAGGACCCCACAAGACCCCATAGCGACCCCATAAGGACCCACAGGGACCCTATAAGGACCCCATAAGGACCCACAAGGACCCCAAGACCCCATAGTGACCCCATGAGGACCCACAGGAACCCCCAGACCCCATAGTGACTCCATGAGGACCCACAGGGACCCCATAGCGACACCATAAGGACCCACAGCGACCCCATAAGGACCCCAATACCCCACAGTGACCCCATAAGGACCCACAGCGACCCCATAGCGACCCCATAAGGAGCCGCAAGGCCCCGTACCGATGCCGTGATCCCTGAGGAAGGCCTCCAGCCCCACATGCTCCACTTGTGGGTCGCGCTCCCGCAGCCACAGCCCGAACTCAGCGCAGGACAGGGAGCCGTGCTCAGGGAGCCACTGTGGGGACGGAGCCGCTGTGCCCCATAGCGCCCCATAACTGCCCCATAGTGTGCCCCATAGCGCCCCATAACCGCCCCATAGTGTGCCCCATAGCGCCCCATAACCGCCCCATAGTGTGCCCCATAACCGCCCCATAGTGTGCCCCATAGCACCCCATAACCGCCCCATAGTGTGCCCCATAGCGCCCCGTAACCGCCCCATAGTGTGCCCCATAACCGCCCCATAGTGTGCCCCATAGCGCCCCGTAACCGCCCCATAGTGTGCCCCATAACCGCCCCATAGTGTGCCCCATAGCACCCCATAACTGCCCCATAGTGTGCCCCATAGTGCCCCGTAACCGCCCCATAGTGTGCCCCATAGCGCCCCATAACCGCCCCATAGTGTGCCCCATAACTGCCCTATAGTGTACCCCATAGCGCCCCACAACCGCCCCATAGTGTGCTCCATAACCGCCCCATAACCGCCCCATAGTGTGCCCCATAGCGCCCCATAACCGCCCCATAGTGTGCTCCATAACCGCCCCATAACCACCCCATAGTGTGCCCCATAGCGCCCCATAACCGCCCCATAGTGTGCCCCATAGCACCCCATAGAACCCCCAAACCTCCCCATAGCGCCCCCCATAAGGAACAGAGAAAGATAACATCCCACAACCGCCCCATAGCGACACCGTAGCACCCCGTAACCAACCCATAGCGCCCCATAACCCCCCTATAGGGACCAGGGAAACCCATAACCACCCCACAGCACCCCATAACCCTCCATAACCCCCCACAGCCCCCCCTATAACACCCCATAACCCCCCACAACCACCCCATAACCCCCCAAACCCCCCCACAACCCCCCCATAACCCCCCCCAACCCCCCTATAACACCCCATAACCCCCCACAACCACCCCATAACCACCCACAACCCCCCCATAACCCCCCAATAACCCCCCACAACCCCCCCATAACCACCCACAACCCCCCCATAACCACCCACAACCCCCCCATAACCCCCCAATAACCCCCCACAACCCCCCCATAACCACCCACAACCCCCCCATAACCACCCACAACCCCCCATAACCCCCCAATAACCCCCCACAACCCCCCCATAACCACCCACAACCCCCCCATAACCACCCACAACCCCCCCATAACCCCCCAATAACCCCCCACAACCCCCCCATAACCACCCACAACCCCCCCATAACCACCCACAACCCCCCCATAACCCCCCAATAACCCCCCACAACCCCCCCATAACCACCCACAACCCCCCCATAACCACCCACAACCCCCCATAACCCCCCAATAACCCCCCACAACCCCCCCATAACCACCCACAACCCCCCCACCCCCAGCCCCCCGCCCCACACTCACGGGCCGCAGGCAGCGCGGGCAGCAGCTCTGCAGGCACTGTGGGCACTGGGCCGGGCCGCGCTCCGCCTCGAAGATGAACCCGAAGGAGCACTGATGGGAGCGGGGTCAGCGCCTCTGCGCCCACACAGCCCCATAGAGACCCACAGAGACCCACACAGCCCCATAGAGACCCACAGAGACCCACACAGCCCCATAGAGACCCATACAGCCCCATAGAGACACACAGAGACCCCATAGACACCCATAGACACCCATAGAGACCCACAGAGACCCACAGAGACCCCATAGAGAACCATACAGCCCCATAAAGACCCATAGAGCCCATAGAGACCCATAGAGACCCATAGACCCCATAGAGACCCCATAGAGACCCACACAGCCCCATAGAGACCATAGAGACCCATAGAGACCCATAGAGACCCACACAGCCCCATAGAGCCCATAGAGCCCATAGAGACCCATAGAGACCCACACAGCCCCATAGAGCCCATAGAGATCCAGAGACCCACACAGCCCCATACAGACCATAGAGTCCCCACAGAGACCCATAGAGACCCCATAGAGACCCACACAGCCCCATAGAGCCCCATTAAGACCCACAGAGACCGACCCACAGAGACCCACACAGCCCCATAGAGACCCCATAGAGACCCCATAGAGACCCCATAGAGACCCACACATAGCCCCATAGAGCCCATAGAGACCCATAGAGACCCATAGAGACCCATAGAGACCCACACAGCCCCATAGAGCCCATAGAGACCCATAGAGACCCACACAGCCCCATAGAGCCCATAGAGCCCCATACAGCCCCATAGAGCCCCATAGAGCCCCATTGAGACCCACAGACACCGACCCACAGAGAACCACACAGCCCCATACAGACCCCACAGAGACCCCACAGAGACCCCACAGAGACCCCCCCCGGCCCCATAGGGCCCCACAGAGACCCACAGGTGTCCCCCCCTGGCCCCATAGGGCCCCACAGAGACCCACAGGTGTCCCCCCAGCCCCACAGAGACCCATAGAGACCCACAGGTGTCCCCCCCCAGCCCCATAGAGCCCCCCAACCCCCCCCCCCCCGGCCCCACAGGGCCCCACAGAGACCCACAGGTGTCCCCCCCCAGCCCCATAGAGCCCCCCAACCCCCCCCCCGGCCCCACAGGCCCCACCTGCGGGCACCATAAGAACTGGGGGTCCCTCAGCAGCTCCCGCTCCGTCAGCTTCTGGGTGAACAGCTGGTAGGTTTTGGGGTCCAACTCCTGCCGCAGCTGGGGGCGCAACGGGGCTCAGACCCACAGAAACCCCACAGAGACCCCCCACCCCATAGAGACCATAAACACCCACAGAAACCCTATAGAAACCCATAAAGATCATCTCCACCCCGTAAGAATCCATAAATGCCCACAGAAACCCTATAGAAGCCCATAAACACCATCTCTAACCCCGTAAGAATCCATAAGCACCCACAGAAACCCCACAGGGACCCCCCACCCCATACAGAGCCATAAACACCCGCAGAAACCCTATAGAAACCCATGAAGACCATCTCTGACCCCATAAGAATCCATAAATACCCGCAGAAACCTCATACAGATCTCCCACCCCATAGAGAGCCATAAACACCTGCAGAAACCCTATAGAAACCCATAAACACCATCTCCAACCCCATAAGGATCCATAAACACCCACAGAAACCCCATAGAGATCTCCCACCCCATAAGAAACCATAAAGGCCCACAAAAACCCTATAGAGACGCATACAGACCCACAAGGATCATCTCCAACCCCATAAAGAACCAGAAAAACCCACAAGAACCATTTCCAACCCCATAAGGATCCATAAAGACCCACAGAAAACCCACGGAGTCCTCCCACCCCATAAAGATCCACAAACATCCGCAGAAAACCTATAGGAACCCATAAAAAACACCTCCGACCCCGTAAGGATCCATAAACGCCCGCAGAAACCTCATACAGACCCACAAAGCCCTATAGATCCCCCATAGACACCCCATGGGCACCCACAGACACTCATAGAGATCCATGAAACCCTATAAACCCCCACAGGGACCCCAAAGGGACCCACAGAGCCTCATAAAGCTCTGTAGATCCCCATGGAGACTCAGAATCCCATAAAACCCCATAGAGACCCTAAAACTACCCATAGAGCCTCATATGGATCCATAAAGCCCTGCAAATCCCCACAGAGGCCCCATAGGGAAACACAGAGACTCATAGAGATCCATAAAGCCCTACAAATCCGCATGGAAACTCATAGGGACCCATACAGACCCATAGAAACCCATAGGAACCCACAGGGACACATAAAACCCTATACATCCCCATAGAAAACTCATACAAACCATAAAGACACTCATAAATATCCATCAAATCCTATAAACCCTTACACAGACCCCATAAAGTCACATAAAGACTCATAAAACTATATAAGCCCCCATACAGACTCATAAAGCCACACAAAATCCTACAGATCCCCACAGAGACACCATAAGGACCATAGAAACTCATAGAGACCCATAGAGACTCACAAAACCCCATAGAGTCCTACAGATCCCCATAGAAACCCCATAGGGACCATAAAAACTCATAGAGACCCATAGAGACCCATAGAGACTCACAAGACCCCATAGAGCCCTACAGATCCCCATAGAAACCCCATAGGGACCATAAAAACTCATAGAGACCCATAGAGACCCATAGAGACTCACAAAACCCTATAGAGCCCTACAGATCCCCATAAAGGGACCATAGAAACTCATAGAGACCCATAGAGACTCACAAAACCCCATAGAGCATTACAGATCCCCATAAAGGGACCATAGAAACTCATACAGACCCATAGAGACTCACAGAGCCCCATAGAGCCCGACAGATCCCCACAGAGACCCCATGGAGACCCCACAACCCCCCACAGGACCCCTTACAACCCCTTCACACCCCCATTTACCTGCACATCCAACGTGGAGAAGTAGCAGAGCCGCGCCGCCTCATCCCGCAGGTCGGGCCGCCCGCAGGCCGGGCAAACCAGGTCGGCCACGGCCTTCTCCTTCACCCCGATGGTGAAATGCTGCCTGAAGCACTCGGGGCACAGGGCGCACTCGCAGCCCGTCAACCACCTCATCTATATTAAAACACCCAACCCGGCCTCAAAACGCTGCTTTAAATCTTTACGCAGCCCTGCCGTAACCACTGACCCCCTTTAAACGCGGCTCTCGGGGCTCAAAATGGCGCCGGCGGGCCTCAAACGGCCACAAAATGGCGGCCCAAAATGGCGGCGGGAGCGCTGAGGCGCCGTCGCTATGGCAACTCCCGCCTTTCAGCCTCCCCCGCTGCCATAGCAACTCCCGCCGCTAGGGGGCGGTTTCCATGGCAACTCGCGCCTTTCCGCGTTTTCATAACGATCTGCGCTGCTCTGATTGGCCGAGTTCGTTTCCCTAGCAACTCCCGCCCACGTTCCCATAGCAACTCGCAGCACTCTGATTGGCCCGGCCCGTTGCCATAGCAACTCGCGCAACTCTCCCTGGCCCGGCCCGTTCCCATAGCAACTCGCAGCGCTCTGATTGGCCCAACGAGTTCCCATAGCAACTCACGCTGCTCCGACTGGCACAGCCCCGTTGCCATAGCAACACTCTCATCCCCACAGCATCCCCACGTTGCCATAGCAACCCCTATCCCCACATCAACCCCCACAGCATCCCCTGGTTGCCATAGCAACCCCCATAGCATCCTTCCATCCCCTCCCACCCCCATAGCAACACCCTGTTGCCATAGCAACCCCCATAGCATCCTTCCACCCTCTCCCACCCCTATAACATCCCCTTCCATCCCCATAGCAACCCCCACAGCATCCCCCCGTTGCCATAGCAACCCCTATCACCACATCAACCCCCACAGCATCCCCCCATTGCCATAGCAACCCCCATAGCATTCTCCCATCCCCACAGCATCCTCCTATCCCCATAGCAACCCCCGGTTGCCATAGCAAGCCCCGTAGCATCCTCCCATCCCCACATCAACCCTCTCAGCACCCCCCGGTTGCCACAGCAACCCTCGTAGCATCCTCCCACCTCCAGAGCATCCCCCCCGGTGCCATAGCAACCCCCCAACCCCCGGTTGCCACGGCGACCCCCACCTGCTCCCTGGGCAGCGCCCAGCCGCACACGGCGCAGTCGCAGCGCAGCCTCCGTCGGATCTGGGCTCGATCCGGGCAGCTGCGCACGGCTTCACCCAGCGCCTTCAGGCCGGGGGCCGACGCCGAGCCGGGGCTCAGCCCCAGTTCTCTGCCCATGGCCACAAACAGAACCGCGCGGCCCCAGCTGGGCAGGGACAGAGTGGCCAGGGCTCTGCGGGCCAGAGCCTGCAGGAAAGAGACACGAATCCCATGGGAATCCACACGGAGCCACAGGGACCCCATACAGACCCTATAAAGACCCACGGGGACCCATTGCAAGCATAGGGACCCACGGGAACCCACTGGAAGCATAGGGAACCACTGGAAGCATAGGGACCCACAGGGACCCACAGGGATCCCCTGGAAGCATAGGGACCCACAGGGACCCACTGGACCCATAGGAACCCCACAGAAACCCATAGGGAAACATAGAAACCCCACAGAGACCCCATAGGGACCCCATAGGGAAGCATAGAGACCCCACAAAGACCCCACAGGGACCCCAGCTCCCCATTCCCGCCCCACGGACCCCCGGCCGGGCAACGCCAGCCTCCCCACCCGCCCCACACGGAGGACCGGCGGCGCCGCACCTGCTGGTCGCCACTGCCGAAATCCAGCGGCGGCTCCTCGGGCTCCCAAAGGCGGGACAGGAAGGGGCGGAGCTTCCGGCGCTGCACTTCCGGTAAGGCCCGGCGCAGGGACCAACCCACGTGATGCAGGGCGGGCTCGGCGACCGAGCGGGGGACGCCCAAGGAGAGCAGAGTGCGGAGCTGCGACCAGTACGGACCGGCACAAACCGGTATGGACCAGTATAGACCGGCACAAAGCAGTGCAAACCGGTACGGCCGATCCGCAGCCCCTCCGGGTCCGACAGGCAACAAATACCCGCCCCAGAGCTTTAAGACCCGCAGCCAATCAGATCCCACCCCATAGACACCGCCCCTTCCGGCCCTGTAACCAACCAGGTCCGACCCTCATAGGCACCGCCTTTTCCGGCCCTGGAACCAATCAGGTGCTACACTGTAGGAACCGCCTCTTCCGGGCGCGTAACCAACCAGATCCCACTGAATGCCCAGCGCCCCTTTCAGCCCAAATCAGATGTGAACCCACAGTCCCCGCCCCTTACCGCCCAGCAGCCAATCACATCCCACCAATCTTTGGTTGTGCCTATTTCTGACCCAACAGCCAATCATGTCCTACATCCTTAAGCCCCACCCTTTCTGATCCATAAGCCAACCAGTTCTCCATTTTACAGCTCATCAACCAATGGGATCCCACTCTGCTTAGGCCCCACCTTTTTCTAAGCCAGCAGCCAATCGGACCCCACAATTCTAAGCCCCACCCCTTCCGGCTTAGCAGCCAATCAGACCCCACCCTTTGAGGCACCACTCACCTTCCTCTTCCTCTCTCCCATCATGCTTTGCAAGGCGAGGGCGGGACTTCCGTGAGCCCTGATCCAGGCGACGGCGGCTTCCTTCAGGGCGGGGCCGGAAGCGTCGCTCCCCGATGACATCATCAAAAGGCGCAGCTCCGCCCCCAGCGCCGCCCTGGCTCGAAGCAGCGCCGCTTTGGCTCCGCCCCCAGCAGCCAGAGCAAGGCGAAGGACCGCCTCCACCGGCACCGACTGAGACTCCGCCTCCTGGGGGCGGGGCCGAGGGAAAGGGGGCGGGGTCAGAAAGGAGGGAGCGGGGTCAGAAAGGAGGGGGCGGGGTCAAAGAAAAGGGGTGGGGTCAGAAAGGGGAGGAGCAATGCAGAAAGGGGCGGAGTCAGGGAGGAGTGGAGTTAGAATGGGGAGGGGCCAGAAAGGGGTGGGGTCAGAGAAAAGGGGCGGAGTCAGAAAGGGGTGGGGTCAGAAATGGGGAAGGGTCAGAAAAAGGGTGTGGTTGGAAATGGGAGGGGCCAAGGGGAAAGGGGGCGGGGCAGATTGGAAAGGGGGTGGGGTCAGAGAGATGGGGAGGAGTCAGAGATGGGGGCGTGGTCAGATAAAGGGGTGTGGCAGAAAGCGTGGTCGTAAAAAAGGGGGCGGGGTCAGAGAATGGGGGGTTGGGGTTGGAAATGGGGGTGGGGCCACAGGAAACGGGGGCGGGGCCAGAGACGGGAGGGGTCAGAAAGGGGCGGGGTCACAAAGAAGGGGGCGGGTCAGAGGAAAAGGGGCGGGGCCTGAATGGGGGCGTGGCCAAGCGGAAGGGGGGTGGGGCGGCATTTAAGGGGTCATTTGGGGGTTTTTGGGGTCATTTTGGGTCCGTTTGAGGCCATTTTGGGGTCAGTTGGGGTTTATCTGAGTCCTTTTAGGGACCACTTTGAGTCATTCGGGGCCATTTTGGCGGGAGCCATTTTTGGGGTCCATTTTGGGTTCATTTGAGGCAGTTTTGGGTTCAAGGCCATTTTGGGTTTATTTGGGGGGATTTGGGGGCCATTTAGGGGGATTTTGGGGTCATTTGGGGGATTTTGGGGCCATTTGGGGGCATTTTGGGGTCCCTACCCGCACCATCTGCACCGTTTTCATCCCATCTCTCCGCAGCCTTTCCTGGCGCCGCTGCTCCGCGTCCTCGTATCGCGATATACCCCCATATCGTGAGAGATTCTCACGTCCTGATGGGTCTTTGTGTCGCGACGGGCCCTCGTGTCGCAATATATCCCCGTATTGTAATATATTCCCACGTTCTGAGAGGTCTTCGTGCCGCGACGAGCCCTGAGATCGTGATATTGACCCCATATGTTGCGATATACCTCCGTATCGCAACATACTCTCACGTCGTGACGTGTCCCCAGGTCCTGATGGGTCCCCATGTCGCGATACGTCCCCATATGTCGCGATATGGCGCTGCGGGGCTGCGTTCTGAGGGGTCAGATGGGGGCGGTTGGGGGATTTGGGGGGGATTTGGGGCAGGGGGATCCATAAGGTTCTATGGGGTTTTTATGGGGTGGGAGAAATCCATGGGGTTCTATGGAGTTTCTATGGGGTGGGAAGCATCTATGGGGTTTGGGAGAACCTGCGGGGTTTCAATGGGGTTCTACGGGGTTTTTATGGGTTGGAGAAATCTATGGGGTTTTTATTGGGCTGAGCAGATCTGGGGGGGACCTATGGGGTTTTTATGGGGTGGGGGGGAGCTATGCGGTTCTATGGGGTTTTTATGGGGCTGAGAGGATCTGGGGGGGATATTTCGGGCTCTGTGGGGTTTTTATGGGGTGGGGGGCACCTATGGGATTCTGTGGGGCTTTTATGAGGTGGAGAAACCCTATAGGATTCTGTGGGGTTTTGATGGGCTGGAGAAACCCTATAAGATTCTGCGGAGTTTTTCTGGGGTGGAGCGAACCTATAGGATTTTGTGGGGTTTTGATGGGGCTGAGGGGATCTGGGGGGGATCTCTGGGGCTCTGCGGGGTCTCTATGGGGCAGGGGTTACCTGTGGGGCGGGGGGCGGCTTTGGGGCCAGGCGCGGGCGCTCACAGACGGCGCAGAGCACAGCGGGACCCACGTTGAGGAAGGTGCAGGACGTGCAGGGCCACGGCCACGGAGACCCCACTGCTGGGGGGCTGCCCCATAGATACGGTGTGAGGCTGCCCCGTAGATAAGGTGGGGGGCTGCCCCATAGATATGGTGGGGGGCTGCCCCGTAGGGACGCTGTGGGACCCCGGAGAAACGCGTAGGGACCCACAGGGACCCCATAAAGACCCCAAAAGACCCATAGGGACCCATAGAGACCCATAGGGACCCACAGGGACCCATAGAGACCCACAGGGACCCATAGAGACCCATAGAGACCCACAGGGACCCATAGAAACCCATAGAGACCCCATAAGGACCCAATGCGACCCACAGCACCTCATAGGGACCCCACAGTGCCCCACAGGGACCCACAGCGCCCCACAGGGACCCCACAGCTCCATACCTTTCCCCCCCCAAGGTGGGGGTCACTTGTGGGGCCGCTCCTGTGGGGACATTTAGGGTCAACCCAGTGCCCTGTAAGATCCTCCAGCCCCATAGGATGCTCCCCTGCCCCACAGAAACCCCACAGATCCCTCCCAGCCCCATAGGGACCCCACAGAACCCCACAGATCCCATCCAGCCCCATAGAAACCCCATAGATCCTACTCAACTCCATATAAATCCCATAGAACTCAATAGAAACCCCATAAAAACACCATAGAACCCTCCCAGCCCCATAGAAACTCCATAGACCCCATAAATCCCTCCTAGCCCCATAGAAACCCCATAGAACACAATAGAAACCCCATAAAAACCCCATAGAACCCCATAGATCCCTCCCATCCCCATAGGAACCCCATAGAAACCCCACAGATCCCTCCCAGCCCCACAGATCCCCCCCACCCCATAGAAACCCCACAGATCCCCACCTTCCTCTCTGTCCCCATCCGACTCCAGCAGCTCCTTGGGTTCCTGGGGCAGAGAAAACCAGGCTGCACCAGTATGAACCAGTATAGACCAGTACAACCCAATACAAACCAGTACAGCCCAAAGTAAACCAGTACGAACTAACGAAAACCAGCATGGACCAGTATAACCCCATGTAAACCAGTACTGACTGCCATAAACCAGTATAAACCAGTATGGATTAACGTAAACCAGTATGGACCAGCGCAAACCAATGCAAACCAGTACAGACCAGTATAAAGCAACAGAAACCAGTACGGACCAGTTCAGCCCAGTTTGGCCCAGTTTGGTGCTCACCTGGCGGGTTCCCAGCAGGAGATCGGTGATGAGGTGGGGGTTGGGGTGTTTGTTCTGCGGGCAACACCAGTACGGACCAGTAAGGACCAGTACAGACCAATATAGGGCAGTACGAACCCCATAACCACCCCATAACCCCCCATAATGACCCCAAACCACCCCATAACCACCCCATAATGACCCCATAGCCCCCCATAACCACCCCATAACCCCCCCATAACCCCCCATAACCCCCCCAAACCACCCCATAACCCCCCATAACCACCCCATAACCCCCCATAATGACCCCATAACCACCCCATAACCCCCATAACCACCCCATAACCACCCCATAACCCCCCATAATGATCCCATAACCCCCCCATAACCCCCCATAACCCCCCACAACCCCCCACAACCACCCCATAACCCCCCATAATGACCCCACAACCCCCCATAACCACCCCACAACCCCCCATAACCCCCCATAACCCCCATAACCACCCCATAACCACCATAACCACCCCATAACCCCCCATAGCCCCCCATAACCACCCCATAACCCCCCATAACCCCCCACAACCCCCCCATAACCCCCCATAATGACCCCACAACCCCCCGTAACCCCCTATAACCACCCCATAACCATAACCACCCCACAACCCCCCACAAGCCCCCATATCCCCATCTCACAGCCAGCAGCAGCTCCAGCTCGGTTCTCAGCAGCAGCAGCTCCCCAGTGACAGCAGCCACCCGCTGTGGGTCAGGCTGAGCCCCGGGGGGGAAACTGCGACCTTGGGGACCCCCCTGAGTGTAACCCAGCTGGGACAGCACCTGTGGGGCAGCAAGGGGGGGGGGCTTAGGGGCTCTATGGGGCGGCTATGGGGAGCTGTGGGGCTCTGTAAAGCTATATGGGGCTCTATGGGGGGATATGGGGCTCTGTAAGGCCATATGGGGCTCTGCGGGATTCTATGGGGTTCTATGGGGTCTCTATGGGGCTCTGTAAGGCCATATGGGGCTCTATGGGGTGCTTATGGGGCTCTATGGGGTCTCTGTGGGGCAGCTATGGGGAGCTGTGGGGTTCTATGCGGTGCCTACGGGGCTCTGTGGGGCTCTATGAGTGGGCGGGGCCTGTGAGAAAGGGGCGTGGCCTACCGAACAATGGATGATGTCTGGAAGGGGAGTGGCCTACCGTGCAGTGGGCGGGGCCTGAAAAGAAAGGGGGCGTGGCCTATCAAACTGGGTGGGCTGGCGAAAAGGGGGCGTGGTCTATCGAAACAGTGGGCGGGGCCTGGAAGAAAGGGGCGTGGCGTACCAAACACTGGCCAGTGGTAGGAATGGGCGTGGCCTACTGAAAAAATGGGAGTGGCCTACAGAAAGTGGGCGTGGCCAGGCAAGCTCAGGAGCAGGCAGACAAGGACAGGGCTGGGTAAGCAGCTGTTAATTAGCGTTAATTAATTAAACGGCCGTACCTGGATGACCGGGGGGTCCGGGCGCAGGGCCGGGCTGGGGCAGCGCAGGCGCTGCCATGCGGGGGGAGGCCGGAAGTGCAATAAATTCCTGCCACATTTCTCCAGCACCCGCAGCGTCCGCCCCACCGCCTGGGGGCACTGCGAGGGTAATTAACCGCTAATTAGCTGCTAATTACTCTTCCTTTGCCCCTCATTAGTGCCTACTAGTCCTCCCAATCGGCCCCCGTTGACCAGCAATTAGCCCCCACTGACCCCCAATGAGCCCCAATTAGCCTTTATTCCCCCAATTAGTCCCTAATAGCTCTAATTACTCCCAAGCTCCCACTAATTACCCCCAATTATTTCTAATTACCGCTATTTTTCCTACTTACTTTACAATACGCACAAAATTTCCTTTATTAATGACTCGATTCCCTTAATAACCCCCTAATTCTCACTATTAATGACATAATTCGACCTACTAATAACTTAATTACCCCAATTAATGCTCTAATATCTCCAATACCCCCAAATTCCCCCTACTAATGACCCAATTACCCCAATTAATGACCCATATACCACTATTAATGATATAATACCCCTAATAACCACCCAATTCCCCCAATTAGTGATTCAATTCTGCCAATTAATGACCCAATTCCCCCAATTAATGACCCAATTCCCCCATTAGTGACCTAACATCCGTAATAACCACCCAATTCCCCCAATTAATGATTCAATTCTCCCGATTAATGACCCAATTCCCCCATTAGTGACCCGATTCCCGCCATTAATGAGCTAATATCTCTAATAATCCCGTAATTCCCCCAATTAACGATCCAATTTCCTCTAATAACCTCACAATTGCCCCCATTAATGACCTAATGTCCCTAATAACCCCCCAATTCCCCCATTAATGACCCGATTCACACCATTAACGAGCTAATATCTCTAATAAGCCCCAATTCCCCCAATTAGTGACCTAATTTCCCCTATTAATGACCTAATTCCCCCTAATAACCCCCCAATTCCCCCTGTCCACACCCCAACTCCCCCCCCAGCCCCTCCCCACCCCCCCGCTCGCTAATTACCCCCGCTAATTAGCGCTCACCCCCCTCCCGTCCCCTCGCAGCAGCGCAGCGCCGTCCAGCAGGCGGCACTTCCGGCTGGGAGCTGCAGGCACAGCCACCAAAGCCCACAGAGCCGGGGGGGCGGGACTTCCGGGACACCTGCGAAGCTCCGCCTCCAACTCCGCCCACAGCGCCGCTTCATTAACGCCCGCCTCGTTAACGTCCCGCTTATTAATGACGCCCACGCCGCTCTCATTGGCTCCCGGAGGCGCTTCGGCCCGCCCTCTTTGCCCGCTGCCGCCTCCCATTGGTGCGGTCCCCAAGGTGGCTCCGCCCACCCCGAGGATCCGCCCTCTTTCCCCATTGGCTCCTGCCATCGCTTGGGCCTGCCCACTGCCTCCCATTGGTGGGGCCCCCCCTGTAGCTCCTCCCATTGGCGGGGCCCCCCCCGTGGCTCCTCCCATTGGTGGGGTCATCACAGTGGCTCCGCCCATCGCTTGATCCCGCCCACTTTGCCCAGTGGCACCTTCCATTGGTGGGGCTCCCACTGTAGCGCCTCCCATTGGTGGGGTCCCCACGGTGGTTCCGCCCACCCCAAGGATCCGTCCACTCCCCTCATTGGCTGCTTCCATTGGTTGGGCCCGCCCACTTTCCCCAGAGACTCCTCCCATTGGCGGGGAACCTCCTGAAGCTCCTCCCATTGGTGGGGTCCCCACGGCTACCCCAAGGACACGCCCACTTTCCCCAGTGGCTCCTCCCATTGGTTGAAGCCCCTCCTTTTCCTCCTTGTCTCCTCCCACCGCGAGGATCCGCCCACTCCCCTCATTGGCTCCTTCCATCGGCTGGACCCGCCCACTTTCCCCGGTGCCTCCTCCCATTGGAGGGCTGCCCCCATTCCCTTTCTCGGCCGGTCCCCCCCTTCCGGGTTCTACCACTTCCGGTGGCGCCCCCCTTTCTCCGCAAGGCACTTCCGGTGCGCTGAGGACCCCCGGGGGCGGCTGCGCCATTGCCTGAATGGAAACCGCAACTGAATTAAAACCCCTAAAAATGGGAAAATCCGCCCCAAAATTCGCTCGAAGGGAACTCGGACCCTAAAAGGGGTTTTGTCGTTCCGTGGCGGGGGGGGATTTAGGGCCGAAGGGAACCATGGGGGAACTGGGGGTTTCCGTTGCCAAAATTTGGGGCCACGGAGGGGGAATTTGGGGCCCGTTTCCGCACGTTGGGTTTGTGGGGGAGGGGAGCGGGGGAGGAGGAGGGATTTGAGGCGGTGGGATTCGGGGAAGATCGGCCCGAACCGGAGAGCAGAGCCCCGCCGTGCTTACCTCAGCGCTTCAAAATGGCGGCGGCTGGGTGGGCACTTCCGCCCGCGCGACGCCACTTCCGGCGTGTAGCCCCGCCTTTTCCGGTTTGCTGTTTCCGGCGGTCATGATGGCGGCGGTGTCCCCGCGGCTGCGGCCGCTGCTCCGCGCTTTGCGGGCCCAGGTGAGGAGCTGTGGGCGGTGTGACGTCACGCGGGAGGTGTGACGTCACTCTGGCTCCCTCCCGTGACGTCATCTCGGTTTTGTCCCCCTGCAGGAACTCAGGGCCCCGCTTTGGGCCCGAGGCCACAATGGGTGGCGCGGCCTGGGCACGAAGGTGGGCCGATATGGGGGCGATATGGGGCGATATGGGGCGATATGGGGTGACACGGGGTGATATGGGGCAGCTATGGGGCAGTGTGTGGCGGTTATGGGGCAACATGGGGGGATATGGGGAGGTGTGGGGTGATATGGGGCGGCTATGGGGTGCTGTGGGGCCGATATGGGCCGACATGGTGTGATATGGGGCAGTGTCGGGCGATATAGAACGATATGGGGCAGCTATAGGGTGGCGCGGTGCCGCTATGGGGCGATAGGAGGCAATACGGGACGATATGGGGTGGTTATGGGGTGACGTGGGGTTAATATAGGGTGGCTGTGGGGCCGTGTGTGGGGCTATGGGGCAGCTATGGGGTGATGTGAGGTTATGGGGCAGCTATGGGGCCGTGTGTGCAGTTATGGGGCAGCTATGGGGCAGACGACCCTTTCCGGATCCCGACCCCATAAATTTTATCATCCCACAGGCAGCCGCTGTGACCCCAACGTCCCCCATGGGGCCGGAGAGCCCATTTATGGGGCAGGAGAAGACACTTATGGGGCAAGAGAACCCACTTATGGGGCAGGAGAGCCCACTTATGGGGCAGAAACCGCTTATGGGGCAGCAGAACCCACCTATGGGGCAGGAGGCCCCACTTACGGCGCAGACCCCACTTATGGGGCAGGAGGCCCCACTTATGGGGCAGCAGAGCCCGCTTATGGGGCAAGAGAGCCCACTTATGGAGCAGCAGCGCCCCCTGGTGGAGGCCGTTGTGGGGCCGCCGCAGGCAGAGGTGCGGCTGGAGGACTTGGGGCTGGGGGCGCTGAGTCCCGTGGGCTTCGTGCAGAACCTCCTGCAGTTCCTGCACCTGGACCTGGGGCTGCCCTGGTGGGCGGCCATCGCTGCCGGTAGGGGGCGCTAGAGGGCGGATTTGGGGAGGGTTATAGGGGATTTTGGGGGGCTGGGGGGGGTTATAGGGGATTTGATGGGGCGGGGGGGGTTATAGGATTTGATGGGGGGGGTTATAGGGGATTTTGGGGGGGGTGTTGTAGGGGATTTGATGGGGTGGGGGGGGTTATAGGGGATTTTGGGGGGCTGGGGGGGTTATAGGGGATTTGGGGGGGGTTGTAGGGGATTTTAGGGGGCTGGGGGGGGTTATAGCATTTGATGGGGCGGGGGGGGTTATAGAGGATTTTAGGGGGGGGTTATAGGGGATTTTGGGTGGGGGTTGTAGGGGATTTGATGGGGTGTGGGGGGGGCTATAGGGGATTTTAGGGGCTGGGGGGGTCCGTAAAGGGGATTTTATGGGATGGGGGGTGTGTGAAGGGGTTATAGGAGATTTTATGGGGCTGGGGGTCCATATGGGGGATTTTAGGGGGTTGGAGAGAGTCTCTATGGGGATCTATGGGGCTGTATGGGGTTTCTATGGGGTCGGAGATCCCTATGGGTTTCACCGGAGTTTGTGTGGGGTTTCAGTGGGGTTAGGGGGATTTTAGGGGGATTTTAGGGGGTTTTGTGGGGTGGGGGGAGGTTCCTATGGGGCTGGGGGGGGTTGTAGGGGATTTTGGGGGGGGTTGTGGGGTTTTGGGGGGTTTTGGTGGGTGGGGATGGGATCATGGGGCTGGGGGGGAGGCTTATAGGGGATTTTGTGGGGTGGGGGGTTCCTATAGGGCTGGGGGGGGCCATAAATGGGATTTTATGGGGTGGGGGGGGTCTTTATGGGGATCTGTGGGGTTTCTATGGGGCTGGAGATCCGTGTGGGGCTTTAATAGGGTCTCTATAGGGTCGCAGATCCCCATGGGGTTTGAATGGGATTCTTATAGGGTCGGAAGTTCCTATGGGGCATTTATGGGGCCGGGTGTTCCTATGGGGCTTTAATGGGGTCTCTATGGGGCCAGAGATCTCTATGGGGGATCTATGGGGCCAGAGATCCTTATGGAGTTTTTATGGGATCCTTATGGGGCTGGGTGTTCCTATGGGGTATTTATGGGGCCGGGTGTCCCTATGGGGCTTTAATGGGGTCTCTATGGGGCCGGGTGTCTCTATGGGGCATTTATGGGGCCGGGTGTTCCTGTGGGGCTTTAATGGGGTCTCTATGGGGCCGGGTGTCCCTATGGGGCATTTATGGGGCCGGGTGTTCCTATGGGGCTTTAATGGGGTCTCTATGGGGCCGGGTGTCCCTATGGGGCATTTATGGGGCCGGAGATCCCTATGGGGTTTTTAATGGGGTTTTTGTGGGGTTTGTGTGGGGTTTCAATGGGGTTCTTGTGCCCCCCAGGCACGGTGGGGGTCCGGCTGGCGCTGCTGCCGCTGCTGCTCAGGGCCCAACGCGAGGCTGCCAGGACCGCCCCACATCTGCCCCACATCCAGCGCCTGGCCAAGGAGCTGCAGGACGCCAGGAGGGGGGCGGAGCCGCACCGGGGTGGGCGGGGCTCCCAGGGAGGGGGCGGGGCCTCACGGCGGTGGGCGGGGGCGCGTGGGAGGGGGCGGGGCCTAATAGCGATGGGCGGGGTGACGCAGAGGAGGGGTGGGCGGGGCTTCAAGGAAGGCGTGGCCTCACGGGAATGGGCGGGGCTTCAAGGAGGAGGGGCGGGGCCACGTCACGTGGCTTCATGGTGGGTGGGCGGGGCTACAGGGATGGGGCGGAGCCTCACGGGGTGGTCGGGCTTCAAGGGGGCTCTGTCTAGGGAGTGAATCTGTGGGGCGGATGTGTGGGGCGGATGTGTGGGGCGGATGTGTGGGGTGAGTGCTGGGTTCTCCGCTGTAAGTTAAATCTATGAGGCTCAGTCTGTGGGGTGGAACTATGGGGCTGAACCTATGGGAGTGGATCTATGGGGCGGATCTATGGGGTGGATCTATGGGGCGGATCTATGGGGCTGGATCTATGGGGCTGGATCTCCCCGCAGTGACCCGCGCCTACGCACAGCTGGCCGCCTACCAGCAGCGGCACAACGTGAACCCACTGAGGGGGTTCCTCGTCCCACTGGTGCAGGTGGGAGCCGGGGGGTGGGGGGGGGCTGTGGGGTGGGTGGGGGGGACGGTGGGTGTGGGGGATCTATGGGGCGGATATGGGGGAATCTATGGGGTGGGTGTGGGGTGGGTATGGGGGGTATAGGGAGCAGCTATAGGGGATATATGGGAGGTTTATGGGAGATCAGTGGGGTGGGTGGGAGGGATCTGTGGGGGGTTTGTGGGAGATCTATGGGGTGGGTATGGGGGTGGATGTGGGGGTTCTATAGGGCAGATATGGGGGATCTGTGGGGTGGGGATGGGGATCTGTGGGGTGGGTGTGGGGGAGCTATGGGGCAGCTTTGGGATATTTATGGGGGGTCTGTGGGGTATCTGTGGGGTAATTATGGAGGACTTGTGGGGGTCCATGGGGCGGATATGGGGCAGCTGTGGGGCAGCTGTGGGGGTTTTATGGGGTTCTGTTACCTATGGGGGGGTCTGTAGGGTATAGGGATATGGGGTTCAGCAGCGCCACCGTGTGAATGGTGGTGGAATTACAGCTCTGGGGGATCTGTGGGGTAGTTACGGGGTCCCTATGGGGTATCTATAGGGTAGACCTGTGGAGCGGTTATGGGGCACTTGTGGGGCAGATGTGGGGCAGCAGTATGAGGTCAGGGTCCCTATGGGGTCAGGATCCCTAGACGACAGCACCGTGGGGTGGGGTCCATATACGGGTATGGTTGCTATGGGGTCGGGGTCTCTATGGGGCAGCGCTGTGGGGTCAGGGGCCTTATGGGGTCGGGGTCCCTGTAGGGCAGCGCTGTGGGGTTGGGGTTCCTATGGGGTCGGGGTCTTATAGGCAGTGCTATGGGGTCCTTATGGGGTGGATGTAGGACCTATAAGAACGCAGCAGGATGATCACATGGGGGGGAGGGGTCAGGGGAAGTCAGAGGTCAAAGGTCAAAGGTCTTGACCCCGCCTTTTGGGGGTCAGACCCCCGTGTTCGTGTCTTTCTTCCTGGCCCTGCAGCAGATGGCGGCCGTTCCCGTCCCGGGGCTGAAAGGGGGCGGAGCCGCTTGGATCACCGATCTGAGCAGCCCAGACCCGACCTACGCGCTGCCGCTGCTCACCAGCGCCACCATGTGGATGGTCCTGGAGGTACAACCTGGGAGGACTAATTGCGGGGGAGGCTCAGCAGCGCCAGCACCGTCGTGTGGATGGTCTTGTAGTTACAAGCTGAGTGGACTAATGCGGGGGGCTCAGCACCGCCATCGTGTGGTTGGGGGTGGAATTATATTCATGTATTAGTGTCCTACAGGGACGTGGGGAATGAAACTTAGTAGCGCCATCGTGTGGTTGGGGGGGAGATTACAGTTCCCTAAAAGGACTATAAAGTTATGGGGAACTTAGCAGCGCCACCACGTGAACGGTCCTGGAGGTACAATCTTGCAGGACTAAGAGTGTGGCGGCTCAGCAGCGCCACCGCGTTGTTTGGGGTGGAATTACAGCTCCTATGGGGGAATTGTGAAGGCCTATGGGAATATGGGAGTGAGCAGCGTCACCATGTGGATGATCTTGCAACTACACCCATATAATGGGGCTCTATGCGGATATGGGGAGCTCAGTAGCGCCCCTGTGTGTATGGGAGTGGGATTACAGCCATATAATGAGGTTCTATGGGGATTTGAGGTACTCAACATTGCAACCAATGGCGTGGCTCGTTGTAGGCACGTGGCGTAAAGAGGGAGGGAGCGTGGTCTGCACTGACCAATGGTGTTTCTCATTGCAGGCGGGGGCGGAGTCAGGCGTCAGCAGCCCCCACGCGGGGGCGGTGCGGGCGGTGCTGCGGGTGCTGCCACTCCTCTTCCTGCCAATGACCGTGCACTTCCCGGCGGTGAGCCAATCAGGGCCTGGCAAGGCCGGAAGGGGCGGGGCTAAGGGGCGAAAAGGGCGGGGTTAAGGGGAGACACAGGCTGGCCTTATGGGAAAAGGTGGGGAAATGTTGGGGGCTGGGCTTGGGGAAAGAGGCGGGGCCTTGTGAGAGGGGGCGGGGCTTCGAGCCCATATGATCTTAAAGGAACGGGCGGGGCTTGTAAAAATGGGGTGTGGCTTTAGGGTCCAGAACCAGAGTTTCCTGGTTCTGGGCCAATCAGAGCCTGTTGCCAATGGAAAAAGAAGGACATAGAAAAAAGGGGCGTGGTGTGAAGAAGGGGGCGGGGCCACGAGGGAGGGAAATGCGCTGTGATAGGCTACAGAAACGCGTGGTCAGCCACTGGGGGCGGGGCTGAGAAATGAGCGGGGCCAGAGGTGAGTAGGCGGGGCTGTGGGGTCTGATTGAGCACATGAAGGGGTGGGGCTAAAACTAGGGGGGCGGGGCTTTAAAGCTTTGGGTGGGGCTAGCACAATGGGCGGGGCAGGCCTCTGTGGGCGGGGCTGTGAACCAAGGGGGCGTGGCTTCACTTCGGAGTGTGTGGCTTATGGAACGGGGCGTGGCTCTGAGCTTTGGGCGTGGTTTATTCTCTTGGGGGCGAGGCTGAGAGCCGGCGTGGCTTCTTCCGCAGGGGCGCGGCTTAGACTTTGAGGGCGTGGCTTCATCATAAGAGGGTGTGGTTTAGAGCTCAAGGGCGTGGCTAAGGACATAGTGGGCGTGGCTTCTGGTACGGGGCCGTGCATTCACACCTTTTGTGGGCGTGGCTTCGAGCTCCTGAGGGGGGGCGTGTCCTCCCGCTGACCCCGCCCCCCTCCCGCAGGCCATCTTCGTCTATTGGCTGACGTCCAACACCTTCAGCCTATTTCAGACTCTGCTGCTCCGGTTCCCCTCCGTCCGTTCCGCCCTTCGCATCCCGGCTCCGCCCCCCAGCCCCCCCCCGGACCCTTCGGGGTCAGCCCCCAAAGAAGGGATCCTGCAAAAGCTGCGGAAGAGTGAGAGCCGTGGGCTGCGGGGGGCGCTGTAGGGGTCTATGGGGCTCTGTGGGTCCCTGTGGGTCCCTATGGTTCTCTGTGGGTCTCTATGGGTCCCTATGGGTCTCTATAGCGGTCTTTGAGGATCTATGGGTCTCTCTGGGGCTCTATGGGTCTCTGTGGGTCCCTATGGGTCTCTCTGGGGACTCTATAGGTTTCTATGTGCACCCGTGGGTCTCTGTGGGTCTCTATGGCCTCTCTCTGGGGCGCCTATAGGCCTCTATGGGTCCCTATCAGCCTTTATAGAATTTCTATGGGGTTCTATGGGAATCTATGAGCTCCTATGGGGTCTCTATGGGGTCCCTATAGGCCTCTATGGGCACCCGTGGGCCTTTATGGGTCCCTGTCGGTCCCTGTGGGGCGCTGACGGCGCTGCTTATGGGGCACCGTAGGTATGGCCGAGGCCCGAGCCACACAGAACGCCGAGAGACGCGAATGGCAGCGGCGGAACCACTTGAAAATGGCGGCCAAGGGTGAGCAGGAAGTGACGTATTTAAACCCTGTCCCTCCCCTACCCAACTTCCGGTCGTACTTCCGGCGCAGCTCATACGTCACTTCCTGCCGCAGGGCCGCTCCGGCAGACGTTCGCGCAGAATCCGTTGGCTCCTCCCGCTGCTCCCGCGCCGCCCGCTGCCCCGAAGCGACCCTGGAGAGAAACGTTGGGATGAAAGCGAGAACAATAAAGAAAAAAATCGCGTCTCTGGAGATCCGTTTTTTTTTTTTTAATTCGGGGACTTCCGTTATGACAGCGGCAAAATGGCGGCCTCCCGACAGTCACTTCCGGTTGAGGAATGGAAAATGGCGGCGTCCTGATAGGCACTTCCGGTTTGGCTGCTTTAAAAGAACCGGCGTCGTATTTCAACTTCCGGTATTTCCGCCGCTTATTTCGCTCCCTCAATTCTGCATAAATGATAACGGGTGGAGGCAGAGTTAAGATGGCGGCCTCCACTTTCTCGGTTAAGTTGCCGGCAACATCCGCAGTGGACGAAATACCCGGAGGACGCCTTGTTACGGACGCCATCTTGAATATACATCACTTCCGCCTGAAATCGGAAATGCTTCATTCTGATTGGCTTGTGTTTTCGCCGTAACGGAAAAGAGGCGGGTCCAGTAGTGCGCATGCGCCTCCCCGCCCATGCTCTTACGCTATTGGCTGCCGAGAGCGGAAGTGGCGTGGCCTGGTGGAAAGCGCGCGTAAAGAGCGGCTTTGGGGCGACTTTGGGTGGAAAAAAGAAAAGGGGGGAAATTTGGGGGTAAAAAGCGCCAATTTGGGACCGGAAGTGGCGCCATGGAACCGGAAACGGCGCTGATGTGTGAGTCGTTGATTTTGGGGCGGTTAATTGGGGGTAATTAGGCTGGTTTTGGTGTGAAGTTGGGGTTAATTGGGAGAATCGCCCCTCCGTGCTTAATGGGGTTCATTACGGCGTTAATTAGAGGTTAATAACTCACCGCGCTGATTAAGGGGTGATTAGCAATGCATTAAGGGGCTCGTTAACGATGGGGTCATGGTTGCTGGTTCATTAGCGAGATTAATTAGCGGTTAATGGGGTTGATTAAGGGGACTCCACATTCTAATGAGGCAATAATGGGGCTAATTAGGGGGGCTTGCTAATTATGAGCTAATTGAGGTGTTAAGTGAGCTCTAATTTGGGGGACTGATTCTGGGGTGGGTTAATTAATGGTTGATTATTATAGAAACATAAAATCTGAGATAATTAATTATAATAACTGCAATTGTCGGTAATTATTGATAAACTCATTAAATTGTTGCTTGATTAGTTGATTATGAGATTAATTAATTGCCTTGTTTGGAGCTAACAGTGAAGCTGATTCATTACCAGAATAAAATGAGGAAAAAAAACCTTGGTAAATTAGTAAATACTCCTAATTAAAAATCGAATTACTCATTAGCGGCCTCTCCCTCTAGCCTCGCAGTGGCCCCGCCCCCTTTTGGAGAAGCTCCGCCTCCACCCCGGCCTCAGCCAATTGGCAGCGGTGCTGGAGGAGAAAGGACCAATCACAGCAGCGCAGAGGCGGGACTTGCGGCAGGCGGAGGCGGGGCTTGCGCGGAGCCGCGCCGCCTGGTTGGCTCAGCAGGCGCTGTGGGCGGGGCTACAGGAGCTGCTGCAGAAGCCCCGCCCCCCTGGGGCCGCCCAGGTGAATTTGGGGGGGTTTTAACCCCCAATTTTGGGGTGATTTCGGCCATTTTTGGGGCTTTTCTTCCTTCCTCAGCGTCAGATTTCCCAATTCTGGGTTTTCTTCCCCAAAACACCGGGCAGAATTTCCTGTTTTTGCCATTATTTCCCCTGGTTTTGGTGAGCTTTTACCGTTTCCCCCTGAATTTACATTAATTTGCATTCCATCTATATCAAAATTCCCCATTTATGGACGTTTTTCCCCAAATTTTGGCTCAAAATTTCCCATTTCTGCCTTTATTTCCCCATGTTTTACCATTTTTTCTACAAATTTTGCTCAGACTTCGCCACTTCTCTCAAAACCAACCTTTTTATTGCACTCTTCCCTTCTGCTTAATGCAGATTTTCCCATTTCTGTTCTTTTTTCCTCAAAAACTAGGCAGAATTTCCCATTTTTGCCATTATTCCCCCTGATTTTGGTCCGATTTTAACATTTCTGTGCCATTTTTCATCCTTTTTTGGCGGATTTTCCCATTTCTCCCCAAACAAACCTTTTATTCTGTGTTATTCCTTTCCATTTACAGTAGATTTTACCATTTCTGGCCTTTTTTCCCCCCAAACTTGCAGAATTTTGGTTCCTTTTACTCCCTTTCCTCCCCCTCAGCCTCTGGCCGCCTTGGAAGAAGCGCTCTCATTGGCTGAGCTGCGCCGCACTATGCCGGGATTGGCCGAGCTGATGCCCAACCCCCTGGTAAGCCCCGCCTCCTGCAGCCTCAGCCCCGCCTCCTCGGTTTTAGCCCCACCCCACCAATCACCAGCCCTACAATTGCATAAGCCCCACCCCTTTGTTAAGCCACGCCCCCCGTTAAGCCCCACCTCCTCTCTTTAAACCCTGCTCACTTCCCAGAGCTCTGAGCCATTCCGCAGGCCCCGCCCCTTCTGTTCTAACCCCGCCCATTTCCCAAGCCCCGCCTACTTCCCTTAGCCCTGCCCACTTTCCTTGGCACCACCCACTTCCCTGAGCCCCACCCACTTTCATAGGTCCCACCCACTTCCCTAAGCCCTGCCCATTTTCATTGTCCTGTCCTCTTCCCTAAGCCCCGCCCCTTTAAGCCCCGCCCACTTCCCTAAGCACTGTCTTCTCCCCCAATCCTTCACTTCTTTATGCCACTGCTCCTTCTATAAGCTCCGCCCCTTTCCCAAGCACCACCCCTTGCTCCAAGCCCCACCCCTTTTCCTCAGCCACCCTTCCATAAGTCCCACCCACTTTCCTTAACCCTGCCTCCGCCCCAGCCCCCGCTTTCCTTAGCTCCGCCCACTTCCACAAGCCCCGCCTCTTCCCCAACCCCCACTTCCCTTAGCTCTGCCTTCTTTATGCTCCGCCCCTTCCCTAAGCCCCACCCACTCAACTAAGCCCCGCCTCCTCCTCCTCCTGCCCCCACTTCGTTTAGCGTTGCTTCCTCCCTAAGCCCCACCCACTCTCTTAAGCCCCACCCACTTCCCTCCACCATGACTTCGCCTCCAGCCCCCACTTCTCTTAGCTCTACTTTTTGCCACGCCCCCTTCCCTAAGCCCCGCCCATTCTCCTAAGCCCCCAGTTCCCTTAGTTCTGCCTTCTTTTCACTCCGCCCCCTCCCCTAAGCCCCGCCCACTGCCCTAAGCTCCTCCTCCTCCTGCCCCCGCTTCCCTTTGCCTTGCTTCCTCCCTAAGCCCCACCCACTCTCTTAAGCCCCGCCCCTTCTCTAAGCCCTACCCCCTTCCCTAAGCCCCGCCCCCCCATTTTAAGCCCCGCCTCCTCCCCCCAGCCCTCAGCGGCGGTGCGGCAGCCATTGGTGGCTCTGCTGGAGGCCCAGTTGGGGCTGAAGGTGGCAGAGCTGCAGCACTTCAGCTGTGGGGTCAGCAGTGGGGTCAGCAGTGGGGTCAGCAATGGGGTCAGCAATGGGGTCGACGTGAGGGAGCAGCTGTCGGAGGAGCAGCGCAGGCTGAAGAGGCTGAAGGAGAGGAGGTGGGAGCTGGCGATGCTGCTGCAAAGGAGCCGCAGGGAGTGCGGGAAGGTGGGTGGTTGGGGGCTCTGCGGGGTTATGGGGTTGGGGGGGGGATGGGGGCAATGGGGGGAGTGGGGGGAATTGGGGGAAATGGAGTTATGGGGGGAATGGGGTTATGGGGGAATGGGGTTATGGGGGAAATGGGGGCAATGGGGTCACACTATCGGGTCACCCCATAACCTCACCCTATAAGCTCACCCCATAGGCTCAACCTATAAGCTCACCCCATAAGCTCACCCCACAAGCTCACCCCATAGGCTCACCCTATAAGCTCACCCCATAACCTCACCCCATAGGCTCAACCTATAAGCTCACCCCATAAGCTCACCCCACAAGCTCACCCCATAGGCTCACCCTATAAGCTCACCCCATAACCTCACCCCATAGGCTCACCCTATAAGCTCACCCCATAACCTCACCCCATAGGCTCAACCTATAAGCTCACCCCATAAGCTCACCCCACAAGCTCACCCCATAGGCTCACCCTATAAGCTCACCCCATAACCTCACCCCATAGGCTCACCCTATAAGCTCACCCCATAACCTCACCCCATAGGCTCAACCTATAAGCTCACCCCATAAGCTCACCCCACAAGCTCACCCCATAGACTCACCCCATAAGCTCAACTCATAACCTCACCCCATAAGCTCACCCCATAGGCTCACCCCACAAGCTCACCCCATAAGCTCCCCTCTGTGCTGCCCCCCCCAGGCTGACCTGCGCTGCCTGGCGCTGCTGCGGGAGCTGAAGGCCCTGCGGGCCCAGCAGACCAAGCTGGAGCTGCTCAGGGGGGATTACCTGCAGACCAAGGGGACGGCCATGTTGCTCAAGGCGCGGTGAGTGACAGCCGCCTGGCGCCGCCCACTTGGCCCGCCGGCTCCTCCCATTGGTTGGCTCCGCACGGTGGCTCTTCCCGTTCGTTGGTTTCCCTGTGGTTTCTATCCCAAGGATAAGCCTGCTGCCCTCATTGGCTCCTCCCATTGGTTGGTCCCGCCCACTCCAACCATTGGCTCCTCCCATGGGTTGGACCCGCCCACTCCCCTCACTGGCTTCTCCTATTGGTGGGGCCCCCCCTTGGCCCCTCCCACTGGTGGAGTCCCCTGATTGGCTCATCCCATAGGTTGGACCCGCCTGCTCCCCTCACTGGCTTCTCCCATTGGTTCAGTCCCTACACCGGCTCCTCCCGTAGTTTGGGTCCTCCCACTCCTCTAATTGGTTCCTCCCCTTTAAGGTCCAACCCACTTTCCCCACTGATTCCTCCCATTGGTTGGATCCCTCGCTTGGCTCCTCCCACAAGCAGAGCTCCCCCATTGGCTCCTCCCACCGCTTGGTCCCGCCCACTGCGTCCATCGACTCCTCCCATTGGTTAGATCCCCCCATTGGCTCTCCTGCGATGCTGGTGGCACCGCGGTGGTGACAGTGGTGACGTCACAGCGATGATGTCATCGCGATGACGTCACCGTTACTATGATGGGCTGCTGCTGTCCTGTAGGTTGGAGGAGCTGACGCTGCTGGTGGATACGTACAGCCCTGAGCACCTGGAGGCACACAGGAAGATCAGGTGGGGACACACAGGGGGGCATAGGGACCCATAGGGACCCATAGAGACCCATAGGGACCCATAGGGACCCATAGGGACACATAGGGACACATAGAGAGCCATAGGGACACATAGGGACCCACAGGGACCCATAGGGACACATAGGGACCCACAGGGACCCATAGGGACCCGCAGAGACCCATAGGGACCCATAGGGACACATAGGGACCCACAGAGACCCATAGAGACCCGCAGAGACCCATAGAGACCTATAGGTACACATAGGAGGCCATAGGGACCGATGGAGACCCGTAGAGATCCACAGAGACCCATAGGGAGCCATAGAGTAACATAGAAACCCATACGGACCCATAGAGACCCATAGGGACGCATAGGGACTCATAGAAACCTATAGAGACCCATGGAGACCCATAGAGACCCATAGGGATCCATACAGACCGATAGAAACCCATAGGGACCCATAGAGACCCATAGAGACCCATAAGGGGCCATACGGACCCCATAGCATCTCATAGAGCTCCATAGCCACCCCATAGAGCCTCATAGAGTCTCATAGACACCCCATAGAGCCCCATAGCACCCCATAAATGCCCCATAGGGACTCATAGAGCCCCGTAGAACCCCATGACTACACCACAGAGCACCAGAGACCCCATAGAGCCCCATAGCCACCCCATAGTGCCTCATAGAGTCTCATAGAGCCCCATAGAGCCCCTTACCCACACCATAGAGCCCAACAGAGCCCCACAGCCACCCCATAGAGCCTAATAGAGCCTCATACAGCCCCATACAGCCCCATAGAGCCCCATAGCCACCCCATAGCACCCCATAGAGCCCCATAGCCACCCCATAGCACCCCATAGCCACCCCATAGCACCTCATAGAGCCCCATAGCCACCCCATAGAGCCCCATAGCCACCCCATAGCACCCCATAGAGCCCCATAGCCACCCCATAGCGCCCCATAGCCACCCCATAGCACCTCATAGAGCCCCATAGCCACCCCATAGAGCCCCATAGCCACCCCATAGCACCTCATAGAGCCCCATAGCCACCCCATAGAGCCTAATAGAGTTTCATAGAGCCCCACACAGACCCATAGAGCCCCATAGCCCCCCATAGAGCCCCCCAGATGCCCTTCACTCCCCCCTTTCCCCAGGTCCCAGCTGCAGGATGCTCTCACCCAAACCCAATCGGAGCTGGCAGCACTACGGGAGTCGCTGGGGAATTTCGTGGCCGTCGGACCCCAGTTGGTGGCCATGGCTGAGGAGTACAGACGGCTGAGGGATGAAATCCAGCACCGCCAGTGGGCGCTGCAACAGCTGAGGGACAACGGGGAGGTCAATGAGGAACAGCAATGACAGCCATGGGGCTCCGGGACCTCCCAGTGATGGGAGCCCTCCGTTGGCTCCTCCCATTGGCTCCTCACGCTGGTGGAGGCGTCCCATAGGCTCCTCCCATCAGTTGAGCCCGCCCACTCCCCTCGCTGGCTCCTCCCATTCATTGGTTCCTCCCCATTGGCTCCTCCCATCGGTTGAGCCCGCCCACTCCCCTCACTGGCTCCGCCCACTCATTGGTTCCTGCCCATTGGCTCCTCCCATCGTTTGGGCCCGCCCATTCTTTCCATTGGCTCCTCCCATCGTTTGGGCCCGCCCACTTTCCCCATTGGCTCCTCCCATTGGTTGGGAGCCATGATTTTAGTTGCCATGGTGACAGTTGCCATGGTGACGGTTGGTGCCACATTTTACCCCAAATAGTGTTCTCTTTTCCAATACAAACCATGATTTCCCTCCCAAAATACCACATTTTATCTCAAATACTGCCTTCTTCCCTAATAGAAACCAGCATGTTGCCCCCAAATGCCACATTTTATCCCTAAATGTCAAAATTTCCCCCGTCAAATGCCAGTTTTGCTCAAAATGCCACGTTTTAGCCCCAAACGCCACATTTTATCTCCAAGTTGTACCTTTTTCCTTAATAAAAACCAACATTGTGCATCAAAATGCCACAGTTTCTCTTCAAACCCCACATTTTACTCCCAAATGCCACAATTTCTCCTGAAGCACATTCCCCCCCCTCAAATACAACACTTTGTCTCCAAACCCCATATTTTACCCCATGTGGCACCTTTTCCTCCCCCCAAAAAAAACACATAAAGCCAAAACATCCTTTTTTTTTCCCCCAAATTCCCCCTTTTTCGCCTCAGATTTCCTCGCCTTCCCTCACGCCGGCCGCACTCTTGTGTCCCACCCCCCGCTGAGGCAACTCGCTCTCTGATTGGTCCGAGCCCCCGTCCATCCCGCGTTCCTCAGCGGCAAGTCGCGTTGTGACTGGCCCAAGCCCCTGTCTATCTCTTCCCATCTGAGGTAACACGCCGTGTGATTGGTCCAAGCCATCTGTTCCGCCCCGTCTGTAGCAACACGCACGTTGATAGGCTGAAGCAGCGAGCCCGCTTCGTCCCCTCCACGAGGCAGCGCGCTCTCTGATTGGCTCTCTGATTGGCCGCTCTCTCTTTGCCCCACCCCTTCTCTCCGTTATCGCGAGAGCTGATTGGCCACCTCCTCACATTCATCCCACCCCCTCCTGACTGACCCTGCGCGCCGATTGGCCCTCCCGACTCTCCCCGTCTCCGATTGGCCTCACGCGCGCTTCGTCCCACCCCCTCTCTGAGGCGCCTCGTGCGCTGATTGGCCGGCGCTCCGTGAGGGAGGAGGAAGGAGGCAGCATGGCGGCGGCGGGTCCGGGCGCTGCGGGCACCGCGCGGGTGTCGAGCGGGCGGGAGTTGGGCTGCGTGCCGGAGGTGGCGGCGGCTCTGGGGGCGGTGGCCCGGCAGGGGTGAGGCGGATTTTATTTTATTGTTAGGAATTTTCCCGATTTGGCCCTTACTTATTTATTTATTTATTTTTCTTTCTCGCGTTTAGGTTCGATTTCCTCTGCGCTCCGCTTTTCCATCCCCGTCACCGCCGCGAGTTTCGGCTGCTGCCCGCCAAGGAGCGGCCCGGCCCGCAGACCCGGTCCGACCTGCTGCTGGCCGGGAGGGGTACGGCCGGGGGTTCTGTGGGGCTTTATGGGATCCTATGGGGTCTTACGGGACCCTATGAGGCTCTATGGGGTCTTATGGGGTCCTATGGGGCGTTATGGGTTCTCTATGGGATCCTATGGGGTCTTATGGGATCCTATGGAGATCTAGGGGGGCTTATGGGATCCTATGGGGATCTATGCGGTTTTATGGGGTCTCTCTAGGGCTCTATGGGGTTTTATGGGGATCTATGGGGTCTTTATGGGTCTCTATGGGGTCTCTGTGAGGTTCTGTAGGTCTCTGGTCTCTATGGGATCTTATGGGGTCTCTGTGGGATCTTATGAGGTGTTATGTGGCTCTGTTGGGTGTCTGTGGGGCTCTATGGGGTCTTGTGTGGATCTTTGGGGTCTGTGTGGGGCTCTATAGGGTCCTATAGGGCTCTGTGGGGTCTGTGTGGGGCTCTGTGGGGTAATATGGGGTTCTATGGAGTCTTGTGGGGCTCTATGAAGTCCTATGGGGGTCTTATGGGGCTGTCTGGGATCCCTGGGCCTCTATGGGGTCCTATGGGATCTCTGTAGTGTCATATGGGATTCTATAGGGCTCCGTGGGGAACTATGGGGTTCTATGGGGTCTCCATGGGACCCTGTGGGGTTTTATGGGGCTCTATGGGGTCTTATGGGGATCTCTAGCATCTCTGTGGGGCTTTATGGTGTCTTACGGGGTCTCCATGGGATCCTATGGTTTCTTATGGGGCTCCATGGGGTCCTGAGGGAGTCTTATGGGGTCTCTATGGCGTCATATAGGATTCTATGGGGATTTATGGGTAAGATCCCCCAGAAGACCCCAAAATCCCGTTGTTTTCCCCCAGACTGGAACACCCTGATAGTGGGCAAGGTGTCCCCATGGATCCGCCCCGATTCCCCGCTGGAGGCTGTGAGGAGAAACTCCGAGGCGGTGAGAGGGGGTCTGGGGGGAAAAGGGGGGTGTGGGGGAGGAATGGGGGGTTGGGGGAAAAAGGGGGGTTTGGGGGGAGAAATAGGGTTTTTGGGTCCGACTTGTGAGGTTTTGGATCTGATTTGGGGGGGTTTTGGATCTGATTTGGGGGGATTTTGGGTCCGACTTGGGGGGATTTTGGGTCCGACTCGGGGGGGTTTTGGGTCCGACTCGGGGGGATTTTGGGTCCGACTTGGGGGGATTTTGGGTCCGACTCGGGGGGGTTTTGGGTCCGACTCGGGGGGGTTTTGGGTCCGACTTGGGGGGGTTTTGGGTCCGACTTGGGGGGGTTTTGGGTCCGACTTGGGGGGTTTGGGTCCGACTTGGGGGGATTTTGGGTCCGACTTGGGGGGGTTTGGGGTCCGACTTGGGGGGATTTTGGGTCCGACTCGTGGGGTTTGGGTCCGACTCGTGGGTTTTGGGTCCGACTCGGGGGGTTTTGGGCCCGATTTGTGGGGTTTTGGGCCCGATTTGTGGGGTTTGGGTCCGATTTGTGGGGTTTGGGTCCGATTTGTGGGGTTTGGGTCCGATTTGTGGGGTTTTGGGTCTGACTTGGGGGGATTTTGGGTCCGATTTGTGGGGTGTTTGGGTCCGATTTGTGGGGTTTGGGTCCGACTCGTGGGGTTTGGGTCCGACTCGTGGGGTTTGGGTCCGACTCGTGGGGTTTGGGTCCGACTCGTGGGGTTTGGGTCCGACTCGTGGGGTTTTCGGTCCGATTTGTGGGGTTTGGGTCCGATTTGTGGGATTTAGGGCCCGATTTGTGGGATTTAGGGCCCGATTTGTGGGATTTAGGGCCCGATTTGTGGGGTTTTGGGCCCGATTTGTGGGGTTTTGGGCCCGACTCGTGGGGTTTGGTTCCGATTTGTGGGTTTTGGGTCTGATGAGGGTTTTTCTGGCAGGCCCTGCAGCAGGAGTTGGACTTTGCAGCCTATCTGGGGGTCCCAGCCGTGCTGCTGTCCCTGAGGGGGCCGCACTGCCCCAACCTGGCGCGGGGGCTGTGTGCGCATCTGCAGGGGGCGCCACACGGGGCTGCCGTGAGTACGGGGGGTTAATTAGGGCTAATTAAGGCTTAATTGGGGGCTTAACGGGGGCTTGGTGGGGCTTAATGGGGTTTTGGTGGGGTTTAATGGGGTTTAAGTAGGGTTTAATGGGGTTGATTGGGGCTTGATGGCTCTACAGGGGGCACCACACGGCTGCTGTGAGTATGGAGGGTTAATTAGGGCTAATTAAGGCTTAATTGGGGGTTTAATGCGGGCTTGGTGGGGTTTAATGGGGTTTTGGTGGGGTTTAATGGGGTTGAATGGGGCTTAATGGGGTTAATTAGGGTTTAAGTGGGACTTAATGGCTCTGCAGGGGGCGCCACACGGGGCTGTGGTGAGTATGAGGACTTAATTAGGGCTAATTAAGGCTTAATTGGGGGCTTAATGGGGTTTTGGTGGGGTTTAAGTAGGGTTTAATGGGGTTAATTGGGGCTTGATGGCTCTGCAGGGGGCGCCACACGGGGCTGTGGTGAGTACGAGGAGTTAATTAGGGTTAATTAAGGCTTAATTGGGGGCTTAATGGGGTTTTGGGTGGGGGTTTAATGGGGTTTGGGGGGGTTTAATGAGGTTAGATGGTGTTTAATGGGGGTTAATGGGACTTAATAGAGCTTAATTGAAATTTAATGAGAGTTAATGTGGGTTACTGGCATCTTAATTGAGTCTTAATGGGCTTTAATTGAGTGTTAATGGGCTTTAATGAGTTTTAGTCAGGTTTAATTGAAGGTTAGTGGGTGTTAATGGGGTTTAATTGAGTTTTAGTGGAGCTTAATTGAAGCTTAATGAGACTTAATGGGGTTTAGTGGCATTTTAATGGGTCTTAGTGGGGTTTAATTGAGACTTAATTGGGTTTAATAGGGGTTCAATGGCTTTTAATTGGGGACTGGGGCCAATTGGCACACAGTGGGTTTGATTGGTACCTAACGGTCGTTAATTGGCGTTAATTGGTGCAGGTGTGGGTGCGCGTGCCGCTGCTGGCCCCCGAGGACGGGCGTGAGGACGCCATCGTTAACGAGGAGCTGCTTAACGAGGGCGACGGGCGGCAGGAGGAGCGGACGTGGCACTGGTGGGTCGTTAGTTAATTAATTGGGGGGGGGGCGTAACGAGGTTTGGGTGCGAAAACGAGCGTTTGGGGGCTTTGCAGGTGGAACAACTTCCGGACTCTGTGCGACTACAACAAGAGGGTCGGGCTGGGTGAGTGACGGGAAGGGGCGGGGCCACAGCAGGAAGGGGCGGTGCCACGGCAGGAAGGGGCGGGGCCGCGGCAGGAAGGGGAAGAGTGTGGGGGAAGGGGTGGAGCCATGGCAAGAAGAAGTGGGGGGATTGGAGGTAGGGGCGTGGCCACAGCAGGAAGAGGTGGAGCCACAGCAGGAAGGGGTGGGGCCACGGCAGGAAGGGGCAGTATGGGGGGAAGGGGTGGAGCCATGGCAAGAAATGGGGAGATGAAAGGTAGGGGCGGGGCCACGGCAGGAAGAGGCGGGGTCATGGCTGGAAGGGGCGGGGCTTGTGAGGAAAGGGGTGGAGCCGCATCAGTATGGGGCAGGGTAATAGGAGGGCGGGGCTAGGTAGGGTTTGGTGGGGCGGAGTCTCAGCCGGAAGGGGCGGGGTTTGGGGTGGAAGGGGTGGGGCATGGGAAAAAAAAGCAGAGGTGATCAGTGAGGGGCGGGGTCACGGTAGGAAGGGGCGGAGCATGGGGAGGAAGTAGCAGGGTGATAAATTGGTGCTAATGTCAGAACAGGAAGAGGCGGGGCTTTTGCCTGTGGGTGGGGCCTTGGGAGCGAAGGGGCGGGGCTTGTATCCCATATTCGATGGGGCCTGGGGGTAGTGCTATGACTGTGGGCGTGGCCAAGGGCTCTGGGGGTGGAGCTCAGCCCTTCGTTGGGGTTCTATGGGGGAAAACTAACTAGAGAAAGCGGGGTTGGGGGCGGGGCAATGAGGAAGTGGGCGTGGCTACATCTCCAGTGGGCGGGGCTTAATCCTGTATTCTTCCAATTTGGGGGCGGGGCCACGTGGTTTTGGGCAAGGGGGTGGGGCCTAAGCCTCCGTAGGGCAGTATGGGGGTGGGAACGGGGGAGTGGGCGGAGCTTCGGCCTCAAAGGGGGCGTGGCCTCTCTTCGTCCTCACCCAGCGCTGGAGGTGGGCCCAGATTTGCCGTCGGCGGAGGCCATCGACCGCTGGTTGGGGGAGCCTCTGCGGGCGGCCATATTGCCCACCAGCATCTTCCTCACCAACAAGAAGGGCTTCCCTGTCTTATCCCGGCCCCACCAGCGTCTGCTGGGCCGGCTGCTGAAGGTGTGTGGGGCTGGGAGGGGGGCTGTGGGGCTGGGAGGGCGCTGGGGAGGGGAGCTGTCAGGTTTGGAGGGAGCTGTGGGGCTGGATGGGGGGCTGGGAAGGGTGGCTGTGGGGGCTGGGAGGGGGATCTGTGGGGCTGGGTGGGAGGCTGTGGGGCTGGGAGGGGGCTGTGGGGTGGGGAGGGAGCTGGGGAGGGGAGCTGTCAAGTTTGGAGGAGGCTTAGGGGCTGGAGGGGGGCTGGGAAGGGGGGCTGTGGGGCTGGGAGGGAGATCTGTGGGGCTCTGGGGCTGGAATAGGGGGGTTTGGGGCTGCAGTGGAGGCTATGGGGCTGGATGTGGGGCTATGGGGCAGTTCTGGAAGGCAGGAAATGAATCCTGGTGGTGTGTGGGGGCCGCTATGGGGCAGCTATGGGGCAATGAGTGCCAGCAGTGGTTCCTCCCGACAGCTGGAGGTGCAGGTGGTTCTGTGGGGCGCCCCACACCACGAGCCCAAGCCGCTCAGCGCCTACCTGCAGTACCTGGAGCACGTGGGGCAGAACCGGCCCCCCCCTTCTGCCTATGAGCTGTTTGCGCGGGGCTACGAGGATTACCTACAGTGCCCCCTGCAGGTGGGAGGACCGGAAGGGGCGGGGCAGGAAGTGGGAGGGGCTTTAGGTGCTGGGAAGGAAGTGGGAGGGGTTTAAGGGGTGGGGAAGGAAGTGGGAGGGGTTTAACGTGGGCTATGAGGATTACCTGCAGTGCCCCCTGCAGGTGGGAGGACCAGAAGGGGCGGGGCAGGAAGTGGGAGGGGCTTAAGGGGCAGAGAAGGAAGTAGGAGCACTCTAATGTGGGATATGAGGATTATCTGCAGCGCCCTCTGCAGGTGGGAGGAGTAAAGGGGCAGGGCAGGAAGTGGGAGGGGCTCAAAGGGGCGGAGCCTGAGGGGAGGGAGTGGAGAAAGGAAGGCATTTGGAGGCAATGGAAGGGGGTGGGGCTTAATGCAGAGTCCAGCCAATAGGAATGCGAAGGGGCGTGGCTTGGCTGTCATGGGCGGGGCTTAACGTGTTGGTTTGGCGCTGGAGCCGGGGCTTCCCGTTGGCCAAAAGAGTGGGAATGGGTGGTATTATGCTAATGAGGGGCGTGGCTTGCTCTGACCCCGCCCATTCCGGCGCAGCCCCTGATGGACAACCTGGAGTCGCAGACATACGAAGTCTTCGAGAAGGATCCAATCAAATACAGCCAATACCAGCAGGTGGGCGGGACTTCCGGTTGTGGGGGGCGGGACTTCCTGGGAGTGAGCTTGGCCCCGCCCCCTTTCTGACGCGGCCACGCCCCCTTTTGCCCATATAAGGCCATCTATAAATGTCTGCTGGACCGCGTGCCTGAGGAGGAGAAGGAAACCAACGTGCAGTGAGTGCTTGTGGGGCTGCCCTATAGCGCCCCATAGCACCCTATAAGCCCTATAGAGCCCTATAAGCTCCACAGGGCCCCATTGTGTCTATAAGCCCCATTGCGCCCTGTCTCTGGGGTGGCTGTGGGGCAGCTATGGGGTATTTATAGGGTATCTATGGAGAAATTATGGGGCAGTTAAGGGGAAGCTATGGGGCAGCTGTGGGGCTGATACGGGGCACTTACGGAGCAGCTATGGGGTGGCTATGGGGGATCTATGGGGTGGCTATGGGACACTTATGGGGCACTTATGGGGTATTTATGGGGCTGCTATGGGGTATTTATGTGGGGAATATGGGGCTGATTTGGGGCGGTTGTGGGGCTGATTTGGGCTGGTTATGGGGCTCATGTGGGGCTGATATGGGGTTGGGGGGGGGCAGCTGTGGGGGCACTCCAGGTTTTGTACGGAGCACTGCGGGCCACCCGGGGGCGCTACGGAGCAGCAGTGCCGCAATTATTGGGTTCCCATGGGGCAGCTGTGGGGGGGCTATGGGGCTGACGTGGGGCGCCCCGCAGGGTGGTGCTGGTGCTGGGCGCAGGGCGGGGGCCGCTGGTTAACGCGGCGCTGAGGGCCCCCCGCATGGCGCAGCGCCGGATCCCCATCTTCGCCGTGGAGAAAAACCCCAACGCCGT
>NW_028147028.1:0-105021 GCF_905368555.1 Meleagris gallopavo
TCCAGAATAAGAAATCAGGTAGAGGAGGCAGGAAACTGGTACGGCTGGGCAAGTACCTGCTGGTCAGACTGAGGGAAAGAAGGAAATGTACAGGCAGTGGAAGCAGGGTTGGGTGGAATACCCAAGGCGTAGAATACAGAGACTCAGTCTGGATGTCCATGCATGGGAGCAGGAAAGCCAAGGCTGCCCAGAGAAACGGTGGGTACCCACCCCTGGAGGTGTCCAAGACCAGGCTGGAGGGTCCCAGGCAGCATGACCTAGAGGGGGGCAGCCAGCCCACAGCAGGGGTTGGAACTGCATGGGCTTCAAGGTCCATTCCAACGCACGCCATTCTGTTATTCTATTATTTCCTTCTCTTAAAAAAAAAAAAAAAAAAAGCTGCCTCTATTAAAGCACACCCAACCCTCACACTGGTTCTCCATTTAAGGAGAGGGGTGACTTCAGGAGAAAAACATTCTCAAATAAATCTGTGAAAAAGAAGAGAGTAAGTACAAGACTTAAATCACCGAATCACAGTGAGAACCACATGATGGTCGGGTTTGGAAGGGACCTCAAGAGATCACTGAGCCCAACCTGCTGCTTAAGCAGGAAACTAGAATAGGTCACACAGGTAGGTGTCCAGATGGGTCTTCAACATCTCCATTGAAGGAGAAAGAGTGCACAAATTCTCTGGGCAGCCTGTGCCAGCGATTAACCGCGAGAGGCGCTTTCTGCGCATGGGAGCGAAGTGGTGCATTTCCGATGAAGAGAACGTGCGAATGCAGCCTACTGCATTACATCCGAGGAGTGTTTTTTCTCCACAGGAAAGAATGTTGTGTCTATGGCTTTTTTTCGTGCGACTATTAGTTCTAGTGTGGTTCTCTATTGCTACATATCTGCATTCTGAGAGGAGAAGAGTGGAAGGGAAAACCCTCTCTAATAAGGCATCTGGAAGTTTCCCACGGGTAATATACCCACGCTAGAATTAACAGAAGATCCACATTGCTGACCTTCAGCAAAAAAAGCCAAATGTTTGTCCCATCAGCAACAGAGTACTGAAATGACAGCAGCAATAGCACTGCACAATTGAAATAAAAGCAGGTAAAACAAAAAAACAGGCTGTGGTCCGGCCAAGCGGAATATAGCATTTAGCAGAATAAGAAAGGCTATTCTATGCTTAAAGTACACTACAGCATGCATCAACCGGAAATTTATTTTATATAGGAAGCATGGATGTACTACCTACAGCAAGCAAAATACAGAAGTACAAAAACAGATGTTATAGAAACGAGTGTGACAAGTATCACTGGCGAGGGTATGAGACGGAAAATATAATGATTTCTTTTATTTCAGATTGGAATTTGCGAAACAGTGTGAAGGAAGTGAGGCTGGGGAATCAGGACTACAGCAAACGCAAATGACAAATGATGAATGAAACATCTGTACAGAAATCCTTCTTCAAGAAGGATTGGACTAGAGCGATTCTGACAATGCTGTATGCAGAAGATCTCAGCTTGATGTCAGCTGAGAGCGCTAGGTTCTCTCTGAAAATCACCATAAATGAGAGATTAACACAGGGATTGCCCAATCCTGTAGACATCTGGAGAAGCACTTAACGTTCAACAACTCTGTCACGAAACAGACTCTTGGTTTTGGATGAAGTACAATAAGGGCATCTACCATAATCAGCAGATGATAGGAATGCAGTAACTAGAGATTTCTAGATGCCAATCAGCGTAAGTACGTGCAGGCCATTCCTCCACAGTGCTCTGCAAAAAGGCATGAGCAAAGTTCTAGAAATATAAATGCCACAGTTAGGAGATAGGTGGATTCAATATATTACTCGGTCAGCAGTAACTGAGACTTTACACATCTCAGCTAAACTAACGTATGTTCCTAGAGAAAGAATCAAGTTAATTCATAGAGTTACAATTGACATCAAACTGAGAACTTCCTGGTTAAAGTCAGAGAGCCCTTCTAGCAGAAGAATTCTGCTATTGATCATCTCTCTTCTTCAGTATTTTGAATCGAACTGGTTCAAAGCAACATGGAGGTTCCTGCAGAAGGAAGAACTAAACCAGTAACGTTCAAGTCCAGTCAACTTTGAAGAAGTTCTGGTCAGTTCAGCAGCAGGATTTCAGTTACAATGGCAGCATAATACACGCTTGTACTGGCAGCTCCAGTTCAAGTGCTTTCAACAATGACAAGTGAACACTGATTCACTTCCATGATGAGTTGACATCATCTAAAATGAGCTGTAACAACTCCTAATGAATCTTCTCGCTTGCCAAATCTGGCAGTTCAGAAGTATTACTTCTCAGGAGCAAAAGACCTCCATTTTAACTGCATTTCAAAGTACAGGAAAGGGCATTTCCACTTGCTAGGACAACTTGCTAATGACCTGCTTTCTGCAAAACTGCTTCTTTGCCTTGAATTTGGATCATACCAAACTCCTAACCATTCCTACCGCCAATACAAGATTAGATGAAAATAGTTGTTCTCGATCCCTTTGCTCATAAGAGCTAAACATTCGATGGACACATAGACTGAGATCAGAGAATGCAATACTGCAAAGTCAAAGCTCTTTTGTTTTCATTAATATCAGTAGAGGCATTCCACCATCTATACTTGTCGCATTTGATGCTAAGTCTTGAATTCTCTTAGAGCACTAATACTATTACCTAGAATAATGCCATCAACGTGCATTGGAATTTCCCTGACGATACACATCATTGCAGACTGTCTCTTAAGTCGAATTTGAACCTAGGAGACATCCTCTTCATTTCTAAGATTTATCTTCCATCTGTAATTTGTACAACGTGACTGTAAGCCACTGAGGATCTCATTAGACATATTTTTTGAAACAAACACTTGCCTTCCCAGAATAGTCTCCCATCATTACGATTTGAGTGGACTGTGGGGAAATTCTTATATAGAAAAAATGAAAACTCCTATCCATTCACCAAAGACAATGTTATCAGAGGGCTACATTGAAATTCTTCCACCTTACATTTCATTAATTAATTACATAGCAAATCAAATCTAACTTCACTACTTGACCATGGCCTTTCCTCTACAACTTTGTGTCTGCAGATGAACATTCAGGAACTGCATAGTTCCTGGTGCAGTGGTTAAACAATGTTTCAATTGCCTATTAAAACGGAACTTTTAACAACAATGCTACGTTTTGGATTGAGAGAAGATTATTGTCTTCACAAATTACTTAGTTAACTTTTCAGGTTTGTGGGGACGAGGAAAAGCTAACAGACAGAAACATTAAAAAAATATAATAGCACAGTGGTTTGATTTGGATTTTTTTCTCTTTTGATGGTTGCTTACGTTGTATTCCGAATGAAAGCACAATAAAACATGAGGATGTGTCACTTTGGGCATCATTTGCAACTTAAGGCTCCATATGCTTTTCTTAGAATATGACAAAACACACTTTTAAGTCCTGTGGCCTCTAGAAGAGTTTAACTTTTTTCTTTCAGATCCTCTGTTCGCATGGGGTTGAGAGAATACAATAAAAAAGATCTTAGGGGAAATAGTCTAGTTCTTTGTGCGGTGTTAAGCCAGCAGGCATTCACCTGAAACGTTTGCCACCTTATGGAAGCAGATACACAAGTACTAAAAGGTTTTCCCTGCGGAGTCAGAAATCTTGTAAGAAAGGATTTCCAGCTGTTAGTCAGTCTGGACTCTATCCATAAAATCTACCCACAAATCCATCCTGTCTTACTCATGCAATGAAGATCTATCAGTTTGATTTAAATTAACCCAGTAATGTAGGCTGAGGATTATCCCTAACATAGTTGTTGTCAACCTGTATGCCAAATGCCAATATGCATTTCAAGCCGTCTGATAGTACAGGGAATTATCGGAGAGCTGCATCTACTAGGAAAAGGATTGACCCATCAATTTGCTGTGAATCAGAGAGTCCGAAAGATTTCTTACAGAACAAAAGAAGGAATCAGAGTCGGAAAATTAGTCCGTAAGAACCAGCAATCTAGAGTGTAGAGAATAGTAACAATTCCTGTTGTGTTGAAGCTGATCCTTCAGTTTTAGGCAGCAGCATGAGCAAATGCAGGAACTGTAACAGTAAGATCCAATAGCACAGGCCAGACTAGTTCAGCATATAATTTCTCGGCAAGAACTAATATCTAGAGGCTGCTTAAAATGTAGCTTCTATTTTTTCTTAGAGATTTGAAAAGTTCCACCACAAAACTCCATCTATATTAACAATATGTACCTACGATTGCCTTTTCTCTCAGAAAAAAAAAGTGTTTTTTCATTGTGAAAAAGTAGAATTTTCTGTCTTAATCGTTTTTTCATAGAAAGATCTCAATTATGTTATAAGAAAGTAAACTTAGATTACTAATATCTAGGAACAGAAGCCGATATTCATTTCTTTACAACTGTCTGTTGCTGGATAAGAGAAACAAGAAAGAAATAAATAAACAGTAATGAATCCTCCTTTCATGTCATTCTCCGAGATTCTATGCTATTAAAACATCCCATTTGTAGTATTTCATTTCTTCCCCTTATGCCAATCCAACTCTCGGGTATCCTGGAGTTATTCTTAAAGACTTGCTCTTAGAATTCTTCACTATTCCCTGTCTTTGTTCCACACAAGTGCCAAGATTACTACTCTGAAGACTAATGATGATACTAGAAATCTGAAAATAGGGAGACCCTCCAAAATGCAGGACAGGCTCAGCATAGCCAGCCTTTCGGTTTATGCTACCTAAAGAGATGACGAAACAGCAAAGCAAGATGGTTACTGCATTAACCGTGTGTGGTCCTCCTCTTGACACTTTCTGGTGAGTTTTCTAGAGATGCACAACATCGAGCTCAAACATATTTGGTGCAAACTAGAGGGATTTGTGGATCATATAAATTCCCTCCACAAGGGAACTTCTAAGAGGATGGAAAAGGGACAATCGATCACTTCTGCAGTCCTAGGAGCTGCTGTTACTGCTGCCATAAAGTTCCACAATAAACACCACAGGGCAGAAATCCTAATTATTCAGTCCTAGCAGGAATTGGTTACATACCTTCAGTACCGAGTAGAAGATCTTAGGGGACAGTCAGAAAAAAAAGAATATTCAGAAGCCTTCCTTCAGCAGCCCTTAGAGAAATGTTAGTAAATGACAGAGAAATAAATGCTTGTTGAGGATGTGCGAGACCAAAAAGACAAATCGGGAAATTTGGTCATCCTTCTCTGACTTCCGAAAGAAACTGGGCATGCATATGAGGAGAGTGAAAGCGGGTATTCTGATGACAATATAGACAAGGTTCCCTATTCTGCTACGGAGCTTGCCAAGTTAAGGAGAGATTTTGCTTACAAGTGTAGCTAATCAGTATGTGTGGAAAATGCCACTAACAGGGGGAGATCAGGTCCTGTTGATAGAAAAGGAATCAGAGGGTTATTGGACATCTGAAATATTTTTCACCACTGGCAACGCCTGTGCCTTGTGGTCCCTTACTCAAAGAGCTGCATATTGGTCCCCAGGCCACCTGCTGTTGATTAATTTGCCACACATTGCTCTTGTCCCTTTAACCCTCAGGGAAACTCTTAAATGTATCTGGAAGGCTTATGATAATCAGAAGGTAATGTACAAAATTAACCATCTGGATTTCATTTACCTTCTAACTTTGGATCGTTTGGGACTAGGATGTTCTCTCTTGTTTTCCAGGTGCTAGAAAATGCTGATACTGTTGCTGTGCCTCACATGTTCCCTTATCACTCTACTCCTTTCTCTGGAATCCCTGTGATATCTTTACTGTCTCTGTTTTGGACAGGAATTTTCTTCAAATTGATTTTTGTAATTGCTTACGATGACCTTATCGAAGTCACTCGCTTGTCACGGTCCCATGCCCATATTGGCCGTTCTGGGAGTATGGGACTGAATTCTGATTCTAACAGAAGCTTATCACCTTCAACCACAGCTAAGCACAGTGATGAAACAAATTCAGGAAATGAATGGGGCGAGGACAGACAATGGCTAGCTCCCCCACTCCAGAGAGATGTAGAACGAAGAATAGAAGTAGGATGTCAGAAGAAAAAGTGATCTATGTGCATTGAAACACCCCTGCAGTTTTCCTTATCATTACCAGGAACAAATAAGTTGTTCTTATCTGACGTATTATCTCAGTTGGAATGAACAATTATAAAAGACAACCAGTTAATTGTAGATGCACTTGCCTTAACTCAAATGTCTCCCTCGCTCTTAGCTGTAGAAATTGAAGGAAACACTTTAACCAACTGGACTTTGAAAATTGATTTGGGACAATGCAAACAAATTTGAGACATCGTTTCAATCTTGGTGGAATCTAGTTAATTTTATTTATGATCCTGTCACTAACTCTGCCACAGCTTTTGTCCTAACAATACGCCATACTTCAGCGCAAACTACATACCTAATCATTGTGCTGGGACTGAATCACAATGGAGTTTTGTTTTTTTTTCTGCAGAGAAGAAAGAGTCACAAAAACTCTTGGAGAAAGAAGACTCAGCCATTTCTTCTTCTTTATTGCTATAATATCTTGATTCTCTCCACTTCCTGCTTGTGGGCTGTATGTCACGCAGTCTCCAGAAGTGACCCCACTTGCTAACAAAACAGATCACGGACTTGGATTTAGGCGTTCCTCATTCTCCCACTGCACAAGCTCTCATGGAGAAGCATCCTCCTCAAATGTGGTTATTTTGTGCGATTATGCAGTGTTTTAGTACTTACGTAGGAATAGAATGTTGTTTCTGCATTAGAAATCATAACGTATTTTATGTCATTTGTCTCTGCTCCCATTTTGCGCTGTTGTTAGTAGAAGTAGGTCTTTTTGGAGTGTTTTTATTTCGTCAGGCATCTGTGAGGGTCTCCTTCACTTGTCCTTTAGAGGAATTTTCCACATTGGTACTTAGTAGGTAGATGGAGTAATGCACGGTTAAAAGGACTGCCGCTGTTGTCTGTCCAGTCACCTGGAATACCTGTGACCCTTGAATTCTGACAACATAAATATCGCAATCCTAATTGTGATAATGGCTTTAGAAATCAAAAACCCTCAACAAGGATATCAGTAGACTCATTATGTTGCGAGACTACTGATTTTTGATGCTGCACAGATGCTCAGCGATAATAGAAAATTTAAGGAGGAGAATTTAAGTCACTAGCAATAGATACACCTTTAGCTAACAAAAGTTTCTGATAAGCAGTATCTGTTTAGTTCAGCGTCGGGAAGGTTTGTGAACCTGAAATACTCAGCTAATAAGGAAACAGGAGAGAAGAAGATGAGCATGAGGCAACAGAGCATGTTCTTTGCTTTGTAATAGGGCTTTGTTTGCTTTTCATTTCTTACCATTATGCAGTGTTTACCTTCTCTTGTTTTTCATATTGCCAATTGTATGGGGGCTACTGAATCACGGTCTGAACCTCTGATTAATCACCTGAAGCGAGCAAAGAGTCAGCCACGGGAGCAAAGGTGAAGGCAAATCACCTGTGCTGCAGGTATGAGCCTGGCTCCACCTCTCCTTGACCCATTTAATAGCGGACCACCTGTGGGGAAAGATCTCTCTGGAGATCCGCTCCACTAGAGTCTATTTTGAGAGCCCAGGATAGGGTGAGTGACTTTCTTTTCATACTCCAATATAACAGTTATATCAGCCAAGCTCCTGGATATACCATACCATCTGTATATTCATTGATTATACAACTGGCGACCAACGCAGGCCAAATCTACTTTACATCATGTCTTTCTTGTGGAATGTCAATAAATGGGTCAAAGAGGAGAACACCATTCCCCTAGGTAACATGATCCCTGGGCAGTTCCCAGGGTTTCTGGGATCTCCTTATTATCAACCAGCGACTATAATTGAGAAATGGGGTCCCCTTAGTACTTTGGGGAAAGTTTCCCCTGTAAGCTTAATAGAATATTTTCAGGGATTAGACAGAGATATCCTAGCTACAAAAGAAAGGCAATTAGCTGCATCCACAGTGGCATGGCCATTCTTAAATGCTTAAAATCAAGCTGATACAAGATCAGATACCTTAGAAAGTGAAAAACATCTATCCAAAGCTTGTGTTGACAAATTGGAAAAAGAGATTAATGTCTTAACAGGAAAAAACCAATTTTACAGTCACTATGTCAGGTCTGTAGTATTTCAAGAGATGATACTCATACCTCTGAAGTAGCGGACCTGGTTCAAGAGGAAAACAGGAGTTCTAAGTCAGATCTACAGCTACCACTTATGGCGGACACCCCTGGACCTCCGTCCTATTATAACTCAAAAAACAAAAAAAGTACAAGATAGAACGACAGGGGTGCCTCCTGACCAATGGCCCCCTGCCGAATCGCATTTGTACGTAACAGCTAGGCCATATACTCCAACTGAAATAATGGATATGTGCAGCGATTTCGGCAGAGGCCGAAAGAGATTGTACCTGCTTGGCTGCTCAAGTTATGGGATTCCGAGGCAGAAAGTGTTATGGTTAATGGGCCATAAGTTGCAAAACTGGCCACCGTACCGTTACGTCCTGCTGTCAGGCAGTGGCTATAGTCTGCCGTCCAGTATAAGAAAGAAAACGACTCAATAATAGATTGGTTAATGGTAGCAAGCCGGATGGTATGGCCAAATAAAACAATGTTTAATAAATGGATATACAGATGGTGTTTAATCAAAGGATATACAGATGGTATAGATATATATCCAGGAACTTGACTAATATAATTTATATTGGAGAAATAAGAGAAAGTCACTCACCCTGTCCTGGGCCCGCAAGATGAACTCCTGATGGAGCGGATCTCCAGAGAGATCCTTCCCCACTGGCAGTCAGCTCTTAACTGGGTGGAGGAGAGGTGGAGCCAGACTCCAACTCTTCCTGCAGCACAGGTGATTTGCCTTCACTTGTGATTCCCTGGCTGACTCATTGCTCACCTCAGGTAATCAATCAAAGTTTCAGACAGTGATTCAGCAACCCCATAAAACAGACGTTCCATTATACACAGGACTTGAGTCCTCAATGGAGGACCTTCAAAATTGCATTTGCGAGTTAGGTATGAGAGAAGCAATATATGAAGAGTCAAATGATAGCCTAGATATGATCAAGTTCTCATCGGGTATGCGAGATTTAATGTTATAACAGGCCCCTTCCCAACTATATGGGACTTAGTTTCGATATTAAACCCTCTGGTGACCTCGGAAGCCGTAGTTCAACAGGCTGCTCAGGGAGTAGCTGATCTGGGGGAGACAGAACACATGAGGACTAGGCGCAACATTTGGGTGTTAGAAGAAGCTGAGGTCCTGCCGGTGACTAAAACCAGGATGCCGGCTACTCGAGCTCCTCGACCGGGACCCATAAGGGTTTCCCGAATATAAATGTTTAATGACCTAATTTGAGCTGAGGTCCAATTTGCTAAGATTGACCGCCAGCCCAACCATGTCCTTCTCCAGCTTTGGAGACAGCTAAAGGACAATCAAAAATTTCAAAACTACCCTAAGAAACCAAGGGTAAGAATTATAGAGAGGATACCGACAACAGCATGGAACCTAGAAGACTTCATTGTACCTAATAGGAAAAAAAAGCCGCCTCAGGTGTCTCGGGCCACGATGCCTGATCCATCGGAAGCAAGAGAATTGGCCCTAGCACAGTTCATGGCGTGACGGGGCAATGTTAGTCCCCCTAGGGCCTCCAGACGGCACCGGAGGCCCTATGTAGAACTACCGATTTATTGGTCCCGAAAACATATTCAGAGAGTTATGGCATTAGTGGACACTGGAGCAGAAACATCAATCACTTACGGAGATCGAAACAAATTTCATGGAAACAGAGTGATGATTGGTGGTTTTGGGGGACAAACTATTCCTGTCACCCAAACCTGGTTAAAACTGGGTTTTGGGCGTCTCCCACCCCGGGAGTATAAGGTATCTATTGCCCCAGTCCAGGAATACATCTTGGGCATAGATATTCTATGCGGTCTGGCTCTCCAGACAACCGTGGGAGAGTTCAGACTCCGACAGAGATGTATTAGTATCCGGGCGGTGCAGGCAATATTAAGAGGCCATGCGAAACATGGGCCAATTTGCCTGCCAAAACCGCGCCGGATTACTAATGTGAGACAGTACAGACTCCCGGGTGGGCAGGACGAAATATCAAAAACGGTGCAGGAATTAGAAAAAGTGGGCATTATAAGACCTGCCCACAGCCCATATAATTCCCCCATATGGCCAGTGCGAAAGTTGGATGGCACGTGCAGAATGATAGTAGATTACAGAGAATTAAATAAGGTCACGCCGCCTATTCATGCAGCCGTACCCAATATTGCTTCCGTAATGAACACATTGAGTAGGGAGATAAAAAAACCTATCATTGTGTCCTAGATTTAGCAAATGCGTTCTTCAGTATCCCAATTACTGAAGAATCTCAAGATCAATTTGCATTCACATGGGGAGGCAGGCAGTGGACCTTTCAGGTCCTGCCACAGGGGTACGTGCATTCACCAACATGTTGTCATAATCTAGTGGCGCGTGACTGGCCGACTGGAAAAAACCTGATAATGTTAACTTGTATCACTATATTGATGATCTCCTGCTGACATCTAACTCACTGGAGGCAGTGGGACAGGCGGCGGATTCATTAACCGCCTATTTACAGCACAGGGGATGGGCTATAAATCCCCAAAAGGTGCAAGGTCTGGGCCTGTCTGTAAAATTCCTGGGGGTGGTTTGGTCAGGAAAGACCAAAGTACTGCCCAGTGCTGTCATCGATAAGGTTCAGGTGTTCCCAGTCCCTACAACATCGAAGCAGCTGCAAGAGTTTCTAGGTGTATTTTTTTTAGGTTATTTATTAGGTTATTGGTGTTCTTTTATACCTCACCTAGCGCAGCTGCTAAGACCACTGTATAGACTCACAAAAAAGGGGCAGCTTTGGGATTGGGGGAAAACAGAACAGGACGCTTTTCAACAGGCGAAACTGGCAGTTAAACAAGCCCAGGCATTGGGTATGTTAGATCCTACCCTCCCAGCCGAGTTAGATGTTCACATTACTCAAGATGGCTTTGGTTGGGGCCTGTGGCAACGCCAGAGTTCTCTTCGGACCCCCATTGGTTTCTGGTTGAAAAACAGCTATTGGCTGCCTATTCGGCATTGCAGGCAGTAGAGCCGATAACTGAAACGGCTGAAGTTATAGTCAAGACTAGTCTGCCGATTCAGGGGTCGGTAAAAGATCTGACCCACCTTCCTAAGACAGGGATGGCCCAAGCACAAACAGTGGCACGATGGGTCGCCTACTTCAGCCAGAGGAGCAGTCTCTCTTCATCTCCTTTGAAAGAAGAAGTTCAGAAGATCCTAAGCCCAGTAACATATCACAGTGATGCACCAAAAGAAATACTGGTCGCTCCACCGCAGAAGAGTCCCGTTCAGGAGGGAAAATACCCTATCGCTGAAGATGCCTGGTAAGCAGATGGATCCAGCAAGGGCAATCGGAGCAAGTGGAGAGCAATAGCATACCGTCCTTCTACTGAGACCATCTGGTTTGATGAGGGGGATGGTCAGAGCAGCCAATGGGCAGAACTGCGAGCCGTGTGGATGGTTATAACTAAGGAACCTGGTGATGGTATCCTGAACATCTGTACGGATAGTTGGGCTGTGTACCGAGGGCTCACTTTGTGGATTGCACAGTGGGCCACCCAAGGATGGACTATCCATGCCTGGCCGATCTGGGGCAAGGACATGTGGTTAGACATATGGAATACAGCCAAACACAGGACTGTACGTGTCTACCATGTTTCTGGTCATCAGCCCCTACAGTCACCGGGAAATGATGAAGCCGATACCTGGCCCGAGTTCGATGGATTGAGAATACACCATCCGAGAACATCGCCCGTTGGTTACATCAGAAGCTACGGCATGCGGGACAAAAGACAATGTGGGCAGCTGCTAAAGCGTGGGGACTGCCCATACAGCTACCTGACATTGTCCAGGCATGCCGGGATTGCGACGCTTGCTCAAAGATGAGACCGAGACCGCTGCCCGAAACAACAGCCCATATTGCTAGAGGACATAATCCTCTCCAGGGATGGCAGGTCGATTACACTGGGCTCCTTCCTCGGTCTGAAGGGGCAAGATATGCCCTGACTTGCGTTGACACTGCAAGTAGGCTACTGCAGGCTTATCCAGTACCAAAAGCAAACCAGGCATATACCATCAAGGCACTCACAAAACTGATGTCTGCCTATGGGACGCCTGAAGTCATCGAGAGCGACCAAGGAACTCATTTTACTGGTGCACTGATACAACGCTGGGCAGAAGAAAATAACATCGAATGGCGACTCCACCTGCTGTATAATCCAACGGGGGCAGGCCTCATCGAACGTTATATTGGTATTCTTAAGGCTGCCCTGAAGACAGACTCCCAGTCCCTGCAGGGGTGGACAAAAAGACTGTATGAAACCTTGCGGGACCTGAATGAAAGACCCCGAGATGGCAGACCCAGTGCCCTGAGAATGTTGCAGACAACATGAGCCACCCTGCTTAGTATCCAAAGCACGGGCACTAATCATGAGGTGAGACCTCTGATTGGTAGTGAAAATCATCTTCTGCTCCCTGCCCCTGAGAGTTTAGATCCTGGCAACCACAGAATAAAGTAGCCATGGAAGGTGCAGGTAGGACCCAAGTGGTGTGGCCTACTTGCACCTTGGGGGAGATGGTTGGAGGCGGGAGGCTCAGTAGTCCCTCCAGTAATAGCTACGTGGCCTACTGATGTTGTGGCCAACACTCCGATCTTCACTGCTAAAGGGACCCCCATCACGTCCCTGTGGCAGATCAGGACACTCCTTTGGTGCCTGATATTATTATGCAGCCGCAGACATCCGGCCAGAAGGTGTGGTACAGGCGGCCAGGACGTGCCCCTGTACAAGTGGAAGTGTTGGCCAGGATAGAAACACGGCCTGTATCTTGCCATGGAGGGCAGACATTCCCCTCTTGGTACCTCTGAAACATCTGTATTTCTGCCCGTAAGTCTTTGAGCTTTCAGGATTACTGGAAGGAATGAAATGTCATCAAAACGTTCCAGTGTTGCTCTTAGATCATGTGTAACACCTGGTGATAGTCTGCATGGGACTGATGGAAAATAGGACGGACCTGCACCTCACGACCGTATGCCTCCGGTAACATCATCGAACGCTGGCCCATAAAATGAAGTCAACTTTCACCTATCGTCAATCATCTTGAAATTTACAAACATGTGTGGTGATGAAATTGTGTAAGCGTTGTAGTATATTAGATCTCTGTATTAGGGAAAGCTCACCCTTTTAGTCAACCTAGTTGGTTCACACCGCGAAGGGGTGGAGTGTATGGGCTGCTGAATCACGGTCTGAACCTCTGATTAATCACCTGAGGTGAGCAATGAGTCAGCCACGGGAGCACAGGTGAAGGCAAATAACCTGTGCTGCAGGAAGGGGTAGAGCCTGGCTCCACCTCTCCTAGACCCATTTAAGAGCTGACTGCCAGTGAGGAAGGATCTCTCTGGAGATCGTCTGCACTGGAGTGTATTTTGCGAGCCCAGGTGAGTGACTTTCTTTTCTTATTCGAATATAACAATTATATCAGCTAAAGCTCCTGGATATACCATACCATCTGTATATTCATTGATTATACACCAATCAACATCTCGTTGGAGCTTGGATGACCCAAATCCGACAAGTCAGTGGTGACCAAGTGTGATGTGAAACGAAGAGGTAGGCTGCAAAACAGACTTCTGGTGAGTGCTGTGTATGGGGTATCTAGAACTACCTCTGTTTCTCCCTGCCCCATGTTGTTCTGTACCAGATGTGAAGGTTTCTTCTTTCCTTCTAGGACTGGTGACTTCACCATCAGATGCTGCTGGCTTTTCAAGCCTCCCCGGGTTACAGTGCTTGACGATTTGCCCTGATCTTTGGAAAGGAGTAACTGATTCCTTCATCATTACCTGATGGTGGATCTACTTATCTTGTGTCCAACGAATTGTGGTGGAAAAACTGCGAGCTGTGAAAGGACTCTACTGAAGCTCACTGTGTTTATAGTAGGAAACTACAGACAATGGATGGATGCCAACAGGCATTCCTTACTCTGTCTGGCAAGCTGTGTTGATCTCTCATGTCTTTCCCACACTTGTGTAAGTTCTTTGGGCTTGGTGTCAGTTGTCCTTTGCCTCACGTGGCTTTCATCAGGTGTTTTTCCTTTTCCCCATCTTTAGGGCTCCCAAGTACAGATGGTATGTCTGTGCCTTCTGTTGCTCCCACCAAAGATGGGTTTGTTCTTCTTTTTGGGTTTAGTATCATTTGTTGATATTATGCAGTGTTTCTTGTTTCTCTTTGCTTGTGTTTCATGTTGCAAATCTATGCGTCGTTGGAGCTATAGTAACCCAAATGCTGACTGCTCTGCTTTGACATGAGATGCCTTGAAGTGAGATGCAAAACGAGGTAGGCTGCAAAACAGTCTTCTAGTCTGTGCCATTTATGACTTGGGGTTTCTAGCGTTACCTTCTTCTTTTCCTCCTCCTCTTCCAGTTTCCTTGGATTTTTTTTCCCTCTTTTTGTAATTTAGATTCATATTATTATTTATAAAATTTCTTCCCCTTTTTCTTTTCCGTTTTACTTGTTTCTTTTCTATCCCTTAAATTTTCTCTAATGCTTTTTGTCTTATTTCCTAATTGTTTTTCTAGTTCTTTTACGTTTTTATATTCTTTTACTTATTTTTCCCTAATTCTTAATTTTATCCTTTTCTAATACCCTCCCCCCCTACTCCACCCCTCTCCCCTCTCTCTCTACTCCACCCATCTTTTTTTTTCTAATTCCAGTTCTTTTTCCTCTGTCTTTTCCAGTTCTATTTCTAATTAAATTCTACTTCGTTTTTGAATAATTTTTCTTTTTATAATTCTAATTTTTTTTATTTCCTCTTATTATTCTTTTTCTATTTCTTTTTCTACATCTTTCTTTTCCCCTTTTCCCTTTTTTCATTTTTGTTTTCCTTTTTTTTCTTCCCCATTTTTGTCTTCTGTGAACTGCAAGTTTTCAGGCAATGAGAAACCAGGGGAGGAGAAGGTAAGAGTCAGGTAATAGGTCATGAATGATGTCCCACCGATTCAGATTTCAGTATTCGTGAAGAAAATTCTACCAGTCTACAAGAGACATCCTATTGGGTTGCATTGCTAGATTCCGAACCTGAATAAACCAAACGATACACTAATTTGTGGGTTTTCTCTCGTGTTCCTTGTATATCCCAACATTACACCCCAACGTCACTCCAGCATAACCACAGTGTCACTCCCTCTAGTGTCACTCTCCGAAATTTTTGATAATTCCATTCAGTGGGAAGCAGAATCTCCCTAAGCAAGTGTGCTATTACTATCTGTCCCTTGAGAGATGGCAAGCTACCAAAGAAGAGAGAGAAGGAACATGCCAGTGGTGGATTCCATTGGCAGCACCAGCACAGCATCCCTCACTTCAAAGTGCGCTTCCGCTCTTTCTCCCCCTTTCATTCTCCCCAGGGTCTGCAGGGTTTGTTCCATTTGCATGCTGTACCCACGTGGCCAGCGCGTGATACAGAGCCCTAGTGAAATATCGGCTTGCAAAACAAGTCTTTGCAAGAACAAGACCAAATACCCAGGACAGCTCTCTCTACAAAACATTTGCAGCCACAGTCACAAATATCAACTCCCTGAAAACTGTCAAAATACCTTATTCCATTTCAGGATCATTCTTCATTCAGGGGCCTTTAGGTCCCCAGTATTACACCCCAACAACGTCACCGCCCAGTGTTCACTTCCTGATGTCACCCCTCCCAGAGAATCCCCAACATCACCCATGTAACTACTATGACACTCTAGAATCACTCTCCGGAGTCACCCCCCAGTGATACCACAACGTCACCCCCCTGCTGAACCCCCCAGCAATACCCCATCCACACCCTGCCAACATTACTCCCTAATATCACCCCACTGTCACAGCAATGCTACCCCAGTGTCATTCCTTACATCCCCCCAATAGTGTTCCCCCAACATCACCCCCTGATGTCACCACCAGTCGTACTCATTACGTCTCAGCGTCACTCCCCCAAATAAACTCAGTGTCACCCCAACAATTTCACTCCAATAATGTCTCCCCCAATATCGCTCTTAACACCACGCCAGCATCACCCCCTCACCCCATGTCCCCCCCAAAATATTTCTCTTTCAGTAATACCCAACATCAACCTACAGCATCATTCCCCAACACCAACTCAGCATCACTTCCTCCAGTGATACCCCAACATCACCCTTTAATATCACCCCCATACCCCCCAATATCACCCCCCCAACTTCATTCCCTGATGTCAACTCCAGTCATAACCCACCAGCATGCCCAGGTCATTCAGCGATACACCTTTCCTGGCAGACATTCACATCGTTCATTTCCTTTGTTCTATGGCTGTATAAGCACTTTAAGGGCCGACCTAAAGCAGTGATGGAATACCTGGGGCGAGGTGCAGCCCTGCGAGCACAGCTGGGGGCAGTTTGGCTGTGGAGTGGGGCAGAGCCAGGCTCCACCCCTCCTTGATCCCATTTAAGGGCTGGGAAGAGTAGGGGCAGCATCTGAACCTGGGAGTGCTTCCTTTGGAGTATGCCTTGTTCGTTGGTGATGGAGTGAGTGACTTTTTTTTCTCCATTGTGGAGCTGCTATCTCTCTTTTTTGGCAGGGAATCCTGACCGTACTTAAGGGCTGGTAGCTATTTGTACCTGGAAGCTGCTTCCTTCACTTCAGAGCGTGGGGGAGTATTGGCCCTTGGAATGGGGTAAGTGGTTTCTTTTTTTATTTTGGGGCTGTGATCTCCTCTTTTGGGGGATCCCAACTGCACTGAAGGGCTGGTAGCTGTAAGAGCAGCATCTGAATCTGGAGACTGCTTCCTTTGGGGTGTGTGGTGAGCCCTTAGAATGGGGTGAGTGATTGCTGAAAAAGGGGTATTTTCGTGTGAAAACAAGTATTTGTGAGAGAAAAAGGGGTATTTACGTGTGAGAACTGGTATTTGTGGGAGAAAAAGGGGTATTTTCGTGTAGAAACAGGTATTTGTGGGAGAAAAGGGGGGATTTTCGTGTAGAAACAGGTATTTGTGGGAGAAAAAGGGGGATTTTTGGTTAAAAGCAGGTATTGGTGGGAGAAAAAAACACATTTTGGGGAAAAAACAGGTATTTCTGGGAGGAAAAGCCACATTTTGTGCTCCCAGAAATACCTGTTTTTCTCCCCAGAAATGTGGCTTTTCCTACACAGGGTTGCAGATCCTGGGATGAAAAGCAGCAGCTAAGGAAGGAAAGCAGCAGCGCGACGGAGGGAACGCGGACACGGCAATAGGCGGGAAAGCGACGGGAGGGGAACGGAGCCCCTCGTCCCCACAGCCGCGGCGGCTGCTCGGCAGAGGAGGTGCGTGTGTACGGGTTAAACGAGCGGTTTTGGCGTGAATTTGGGGCAGAACGGTTCATTTGCCCCCTCCCCGTTGCAGATGCAGCCCTGCCCAGCGTGCGGCCGACCCCATTTTCCAGTTCTATCGCGACTGCGTCCGGGGGAAATGCTCCAAATCGTGACTCCGAGCCCCGGACGGCCGCACAGCCCTCTGTTGCCCTCCCAGCTCTGCCCCCCACCCCGGGGTCAGCCGGATTGTCCCCGATGTTCCCTTACTGTCACCCCAATAAAGTCTCTCACAGCCCTCCTGCTGCCTCTCCCCATTTATCTGCTGCCCCACGGTGCTCTCCACCCCCGGCGGTGACGCTTGGGGACACACGTCCTCTCCCTCTCCCAAAAACGGTGGCGTGGGGGTGGGGTTGTCACCCCAACATGGCGGCGGCCAGGCGCTTGTAGCTCCAACATGGCGCCGTCCAGGTTCTCAAAGCCCCAACATGGCGGCACCCACGGTCGTCCCTGGGAGGTGACGTCAGCACTTGGTCTCCCGAGGCGGGACTTTTTGCACCTCGGCCAATAGGGAGGAGCGGCGGCGTTGCCGCGGCAACAAGAACCGGAAGTGCGCTGTGAGGCGGAGGGGGGTCGAGGAGCCGTGAGAGAAGCGCCGGGGGTGGGGGGGTGGGGGGGGGCGCACAGAGGGGGTCGGGAGGAAAATGGAGGCATGGGGGGGGGGGGAATTGGGGGAGGAGAGAGACAGTGGGGGTATTATGGGGGTAGTGGGAATAATGGGGGGCTATCGGGGCTGGTGGGGGCAATGGCGGGGGAGTGGAGGGTTATGGGGGCGGTGCGTGCGGAGGGGGGAGGGGGAGTGGGGGATAACATGTTTTGGGGGGAGGTTATTGGGTGCAGTGGGGGGGCGTGCAGTAGTGGGGAGAGGGGTGCCGTGGGGGGTAATGGGGGCTGCTGGGGTGAGCTGTGGGGGCAGCATTGGGAATAATGTGGGGGCAGTGGCGTCCCTGGGGGGGGTGTCCCTTCTTCCTTTTTGGGGGGGGGTCCCATCGTCCCTTTGCGTGCCCCCCCCAGGCCATGGCAGAGGTGCACCTCATCGGTCAGCTGTTGGGTGCTAGCGGCTTCTCCCAGCGCCGCCTCTTCTGCAAGTGGGGGCTGCACGCTGGTGAGTGGGGGGCGGGGGGGGGGGACGGACCCACGCTGTGACCCACGCTGATGCCCCCCCCCATCCAGGAGGTGCCTGGAAGCTGCTGGGGGGGCTGCGCGAGGGGCAGACGCAGGTGGACGACCCCCAGGCGGATGACATGGCGCATTGGTGCCACCCACTCGACATCCACTTCGCCACTAAAGGGCTGCAAGGTGCGTCCCCACAGCCGCCCCGCGGCAGCCCCACATCCCTACGGTGTCCCCATGGTGTCCCCACGTTGTCCTCACGTCCCCCACATCCCCCCCATAGTCCCACTCCTCTGTCCTGTATCTCCTCTCCATCCCCACATTCCCCACATCCCCCCACCATCCCCACTTCCCCTTTCACTCCCCATATTCTCTCTCTGTCCCCACAGTGTCCCCATTGTTCCCATTTCCCCTTTCTGTCCCCGTATCCCCATCTCTCCACGCCGTCCCCACTTCCCTCTCTGTCCCCATATGCTCTTTCTGCTCCCACATCTCCCCTCTGCCTCCATATTCCCACCACCCCTCTCAGTCCCCAAACCCCTTCTCTGTCCCCAGCTCCCCCCTCTGCCCCCATCCCCACACTGTCCCCGTGTCCCCTTTCCATCCTCGTATTCCTCCTCTGTCCCCATATCCCCACGATGTCCCCAGTGTTCCCATCTCCTGCTCCTTTCCCCTATTCCCACTACTCCTCTCTATCCCCATATTACCTCTCAGTCCCCACATTCCTCCTTTGTCCCCCTACTCCTATCTCCCCACGCTGTCCCCATATCCTCCCCATCCCCATATCCCCAGTGTCCCCATATTCCCACCATCCCCCTGCAGTCCTCACCACCCCCTACTGTCCCCGTATGCTCCCTCTGTCCCCATATTCACTCTCTGTCCCCAACGTGCCCATCTCCACCTCATCCCCGTATTCCCACCACCTCCCTCTATCCCCGCATCCCTCCTCTGTCCCCACACTCCCTCTCTGCCCCCCTATTCCCACCTCCCCACACTGTCCCCACATCCCTACTGTCCCCACGCTCCCACTGTCCCCACATCCCCTCCCTGCCCTGCTGTCTCCCCCCTCCCCCCAGTATCTCAGACCCCCCCAACCCCCCAGGTTGGCCCAGGCTGCACCTCCAGGTCTGGCACCAGGACTCTCTGGGCCGTTCGGAGCTGCTGGGTTACGGTTTCTGCCACATCCCCTCCTCCCCCGGCTGCCACTCTCTGTCCTGCGTCACCTGGCGCCCGCGGGGGTCCGGCGTCACCCAGCGCCTCCGTCAGCGCCTTTTGGGGGGGGGTCCCCAACTCAGAGCCCCCGACCTCATCTACACCGGCGCCGATCGCTTCCGTCTGCACACCGAAGCAGCCGGCACCGTGCACGTGGAGCTGGGGGTGCTGCTGAGGCACTTTGGGCGCTATGGGGTGCAGTGCTAGCGGGGGGGATGGCGGGGCGTAGGAACACAGCGGGGACAGGGGGGAGACGTGGGGGGGGGTTTGGGGTGGGCGTGGGGGGGCCTGAGGGGGAGCGTGGGGGGATATGAGGGCACAGTGGGGACGTGGGGGGATGTGAGGAGACGGGGCTATGGGGGTGGGGGACGTAGGGGGGTATATGAGGGGATGTGAGGTCATGGGGGATATGGGGGAGATGTGGGGAGGACACGGTGGGAACATATGGGGACACAGCAAGGACGTGGGGGGGACGTGGGGACACAGCGGGGACGTGTGGGGCACGTAGGGGGGTGTGAGGATACAGTGAGGACATGGGGGGGACATGGGGACATGGCAGGGATGTGGGGAGGACAGGAGGAGACAGTGGGGACGTGGAGGGGGTATGGGGGGGGGCATGTGGGAGGGAGACAGGAGGGACATCGGGATGTTGGGGGGACATGGGGGGGTCCCCAAAGGACAGGCCGTGCGGTGGCACTGTCATTGTCACTTGGCTGCTGGGACCCATAGGGCCCGGACCCGCACATCCTATGGGGCCGTGAGCTGTCCCCTTTGTCACCGCATTGAGGACCAGCACACGGTGCCACCACCCAGGGGGACACAGGGAGCCGTGGGGACGCTGTGAGTCACCCCACAGCTCCTGGGGGGCAGAACGTGTGGGGCTGAGGCCGTGTGTCACCACCCCCCCCCCCACACACACACACAACCACCCTCCCCCCCCACAGTGTCACCCCCACGAAGGGGACACTTTGGTCACCCCATAAATGGCCCCCTGTGACCCCCTGGGATGGGACCCCTATGGGGGGACCCCTGGGGTCACCCATGTGGGACCCCCACTTTGGTCACCCCATAAGTGGACCCCTGGGATGGGATTTGTTATTTAAGGGAGGGGGGGAGGGTCCGCACTCCTAAGACAGGGTGCCAGTGGGGGGGGGGGGGCACCCTTGGCTGCGACCCCTGGGAACAATAAATGACACCGTACCCCCCCCCCCCCCCAGCATTGTCACTGTGCCATGGAGGTGCTCCCCCCTCCACTCCCCCCCCCCCCAAAAAAAAAACCAACTCATGTTTGAATCGTTCTGATGATGTCCAGCACTTTTCGGTCACCTCTGGAGATGGGGACACAAGGGACCCCCCCCCCTCCCCATGGAACAGGACAGCATTGGGGGGGGGGGGCTGGGAGACGTATGTGACCCCCCCCCAAATTGCCATCAGTATCCGGACCCCCCCCACCCCCTGAATGTCACCACTGGGACGTTGGGGGGATGTTTTTGGAGGGGTCCCACACCGAGGGTGGGGGGAGGGTATTAATTGTGGGTGGGGGTCCCACAGGAAGGGAAGTTTTATTTAGGGGGGGGTCCCACACTGGGGAGCATTTATTTGGGGGGGGGGGATTTTCTTTTGGGGAGCAATTTTTGGGTGGGGGGATCTCATGCTGGGGGGGGTCTCACATTGGGGAAGCCTATTTTTGGGGGGGGGTGTCCCATATTGAGGGGCATTTTGGGGGGTGGTCTCACATTGGGGATGCTTTTTTTTGGAGGGGGGGTCCCACATTGAGGGGCATTTTGGGGAGTGGTCTCACATTGGGGATGCTTTTTTTAGGGGGGGGTCCCATATTGGAGGCCTTTTTTTGGGGGGGGGTCCCACATTGGGGATGCTTTTTTTAGGGGGGGGTCCCATATTGGAGGACTTTTTGGGGGGGATCCCACATTGAGGGGCATTTTGGGGAGTGGTCTCACATTGGGGATGGTTTTTTTGGGGGAGAGGGGGAAGTCTCACGTTGGAGAATATTATTTAAAGGGGGGGGGGGGGCCACACCCCCAAGAGAGGGTCCCAACCCCGGGGGGTGGGGAGGGGGCGGCTCCTGGGGGGGGGTCCGCGCCCCGTGACTCAGTTTCCCCCCCCCCCCCCACAGGGCTCCTCCCGCCGCCCCCGGTCGGGCCTCGCGGAGCGGAAGGGGGGGTGGCCCCGGGTCCCCCCCCCGCGGCGTTTCCTGGGTGGGGCCGCCCCGATGCCTTAAACTGAGAGTCCGAAGCGGAACCGGGGGGGGAACGGAGCGGCACCGGCGGCCGAACGGCACCGGGGGGGCAGCAGCAGCCGGTATGGTGGGGGGGTCCCTTTAAGTTGGGGGGTCCCTTTAAGTGGAGGGGGGGGGGTTCATTGTGTGGGGGCTAAGTTGGGGGGGGTAATTACGGGGGTGGAGGGGTTAATTAGGGGGAGGGGTTAATTAGACGAGGGGTCCCGCTGGGTTGGGGGGGGTGATGGGGGTGAATTGGGGGTCGCAGGGGTGTTGGAAGGGGGGGGCGTGGTGTGCTGGGGGAGTTCTGGGGGTTGTAGGGTTGGTGGGTGTCCGGGTGGATTTGGGGAGTGGGTTTTTTTTGGGGGGGGGGGCTCCTGGTGCAGCTGGGAGTCGTGGAGAGTTACTGGGGGGGGGGGGGGACGGTTAGGTGTCCCTTTGGTTGTGGGGGGGGTCCTGGTGTAATTGGCGGGGGGGGTCTCTGTGAGATTGGGGGTCCCAGGCTGTTATTTGGGGGGCTGGGGGGGTTCCGGTGCAATTGGGGGTCCCGGTGTTTGGTCGGGGGGGGGGTCCAAGTGTGTTTGGGGTCCCAGTGTCTTTCTGTGGGGAGGGTTCCGTGTGTATTTGAGGGGGGGTCCCAGCACATTGTGGGGGGTGGGGGGGTCCCGGTGCCTTTTTGGGTCCCAGTGTTTCAGTTAGGGGTGTCCCATCGCACTTGAGGGGGGGGTCCCGGTGCCTTTTTGGGGTGGGGGTCCCATTGCATTTGGAAGGGGGGGGGTCCCAATGCCCTTGGGTGGGGGTCTTGGGGTAGGAGGATCCCGGTGTCTTTGGGTGGGGGGGGGAGGGGGGACGCAGTGCCTTTTGGGGTCAGGGGGTCCCTATGCCTTTTTGGGTGGGGGTCTCAGTGCTTCTTGGGGTGGTGGGGGGACCTGGTGCCCTCGATTGCGGGATCCCTGTGCTTTTCGGGTGGGGGTCTCGGTTCCTTTAGGTGCGGGGGGGGGGGGTCCCACACCGCTCGGAGAAGCCCCTCACCGCATTTAGAGGGGAACCCCGTCGGACTGAAGGGGGAATCCCTCTGCCTTGAAGGGGGAATCCCGCAGCCTCGCCTACGGGGGATCCCGGCCCCTTTGCGGGGGGGGAGGGGTACCGGCGCCCCATCGGAATTATTTGGGGGGGGTCCCTCCGCCCCCCCCCCCCGCCCCCCCATGGATCCGCCGCCGCTGCTGCTGCTGCTGCTGCTGCTGGGGGCCGCCCGGGCTCTTTCCACGTGCCACCGCCTGGACTTGGAAGCGGCCAAAAAGAAACGCATCGAAGCGGTTCGGGGTCAAATCCTCAGCAAACTGCATCTGTCCGCGCCCCCCGTCTCAGAGCCCCCCCCCAGCGATCTGTCAGACGACGTCTGGGCTCTGTATAACATCACCCAGGAGCTGCTGAAACAACGCGCCCAGTCGCGGCCCCCCCCGGATGGACCCGATGAATATTGGGCCAAAGAGCTGCTGAGGATCCCCATGGAGACCCCCGGGGAGGGTGAGTGGGGGGCTGGGGGGGGAGCGGAACCGTTGTGGCGATGGGGGGCGATGGGGTGACGTCCCCGTGCCCTATAAATGGGGGAGTCCTATGGGGTGATGTCTCTGAAGTCTGCAATGGGGGGGGGAGATCCCAAAGGACCCTGCTGGGGTGAAATCCCCGTGCCCTATAAATGGGGGGGTCCCATGGGGTGACACCTCTGTGTCCTATAATGGGAAGGGGGGGTCCTATGAGGCTGCAGTGGGGTGACACCTCCGTGCCCTATAAATGGGGGGGTCCTATGGGGTGACACTTCCGTGCCCTATAATGGGAGGAGGGGGTCCTATGGGACTGCAGTGGGGTGACACCCCCATGCCCTATAAACGGGGGGGTCCCATGGGGTGACAGCTCCATGCCCTATAATGGGAGGGAGGGGTCCTATGGGGCTACAGTGGGGTGACACCCCCGTGCCCTATAAATGGGGGGGTTCGTGGGGTGATGTCTCATAATGGGGGGGGTTGTCCCAAAGGACCCTGCTGGGGTGACACCCCCCCAGGCCCCATCACGGTGCTCCCTGCAGTGCGCCCCCCCCCGTTCCCGCAGCAGGAGGTGCCCATCCCATGGTGGCACTGCGGGGGGGGGGGGCTGGTTGGCGGGGAGGGGGGGCGGAGGCTGCGGTTCGCTGAGTAATCGCTGCTCTGAGGGCGCTTTGTTGGGCGGTGGGCGGGGGGTGGAGGGGTGGGGGGCAAAACGGGGGGCGGGGCCACGCAGAGATCAACCCGCAGGAGTACGGAGGGGGAGTTTGGGGGGGGGGGTGGGGGGGGCAAGGGGGGAGTTGGTTTGCTCTGTAGCGAGGGGATGAATGGGGAGGAGGGGGAGGGCATCTGACTGTGGACTGAATGAATGGGGTGGAGGGATGGGGTGGGACCCTCAGTGCTCCAGAGGGAGTGAATGGGCTGGGGAGGGAAGGGGGGGGGAGACCACTCTGCGGTGAATGAATGGGGGGGGGGCATGGCTCCACCTTGGAGCGAGTGAATGGGGTGGGGGGAAACCATCATTGCTCCTTAGGGGGTGAATGGATGGAACGGGGCGGGGGGCGGGAGACCGTCACTGCTGCGTAATGAGCGAACGGAGCGGGGGGGGGAGGGGGGAGATGCGGGGGGGGACCATCGCTCCGACCCACGCTGAAGGCGGTGGTCCCGCTGCCCCCCTCCCCCTCCCCCCCCCAGGCCCCATGGAGCGCTGGCGCCCGCAGAGCCACGGCGTTTTCTTCGTGTTCAACGTCTCCCGCGTACGGGCGGAGGTGGGGAGCGAAGCGCTGCTGCACCGCGCCGAGCTGCGGATGCTGCGACAGAGGGCGGGCGGGGAGAGCGCCGGGACCGAGCAGAGGCTGGAGCTGTACCAGGTAGGGGAGGGATTGGGGGCGGGAGGAGAACCGTAGGGACGTGGGGGGCAGGATGCTACGGGGGTACGGGGCGGGGGGACGGGGGTTTGGGGGCATGGGAGGAGCTGTGGGGATGTGGGAGGAGGGATGCTGTGGGGACTGTGGGTCTGGGGGCATAGGGACAGTGGGTTTGGGGACATTGGGGTCGTGGGAACAGCAGGGACGCGGGGGGCAGGATGCTGTGGGGTTGGTGGGTTTGGGGACGTAGGAAGTATGTCCTATGGGGGACACGTCCCCTTTCCCATATGAAGCCCCAAAATGTCCCCGCTCTCTGTCCCCAAGACCCCTCCCCATATATTCAAGACCCCTTCCCATATATCCACATCCCCTCCTACATCCAGGACCTCTCCCCACATCCACAACCCCTCCCCCTATATCCAGTATCCAGGACCTCCCCCAAAATATCCACAACTCCCTCATCAGGGACATGGGGGGGACACGGGGACCGGGGGGACATGGAGGTCAGGGTTGGAGGACGCCGTGGGTTGGGGATGCCACAGGTTGGGGACATTGCGGTGGCTTTGGGGATGCTGCGGTGGCTTTGGGGACATTGTGGTGGGTTTGGGGCCGTGGTGTTTTTGTGACCCTCTCCCCCCCCCCCCTGCTGGGGTCCACAGGGTTACGGCAATGCTTCCTGGAGGTACCTCCATGGACGCTCCGTGCGCGCGACGGCGGAGGACGAGTGGCTCTCATTCGACGTCACCGACGCCGTCCATCAGTGGCTCAGCGGCAGCGGTGAGTGCATCCCAAAAAAGCGCCCCCAAAGTAGCCCCAAATGTCCCCTAATCCTGATCCCCCCTTCTCCCCCTCCCCCATAGACCCTATGGGGGTCTTCAAGCTGAGCGTGCACTGTCCCTGCGTGTCGGGCCACGGCCACGCCGACGAGATGCGCATCTCCATTGAAGGTACCACCGTCCCCCCATGCGGGGGGGATCTCTTGGTGTCCTGTCCCCCTCCCACCCCCCAAAAAAAACTATGCCACCACCTGCCAGGCTTCGAGCAGCAGCGTGGGGACATGCAGAGCATTGCCAAGAAGTACCGCCGCGTGCCCCACGTCGTGGCCATGGCGCTGCCGGCAGAGCGCGCCAACGAGCTGCACAGCGCCCGGCGACGGCGCGACCTGGATGCCGAGTATTGCTTCGGGTGGGAGCCCACGGCGGGACCCCCAGAGTGGGCACGTGGGGGAGGGGGGATCCTGGGCATCCCCAATAAGGTTGGGGGCAAAGGAGGATGCCAATACCTCAATGGGTTGGACCCAAAGAGGGGCCATGCGCTGCGGGACCCCCAGCTGCAGGGATCACTGGGGCTGGGGCGATGTGGGTCCTGGGCCACCCCAATATGGGGGGGGCACAGCAGGACCCTGCTGGGGTGGGGGCATCTTTTGGATTGGGATCCCTGTTGGGTTCTTGAGGTCATCATTGCGTTCTTGGGATTCCTATTGGTTTTGTTCGGTCACCATTGGGTTCTTTGGGTCCCCATTGGGTCTTTGGAATCATCAGTGGGTTCTTGAGGTTATCATTGCGTTCTTGGGATCCCCATTGGGTCTTTGGAATCATCAGTGGGTTCTTGGGATCCCCATTGGGTTCTTTGGGTCCCCATTGGGCACCTGGGGACATTTGGGTCCCATAGGGAAAAGAGGGGTCCCCAAGATGCTTGGGACCCCTACACCCCTGGGACCTCCCCCAGATCCTCAGAATCCCCATAGAACCCTCAGCGTCCCCTCAGGAAACCCGACATCCCCGCGCTCCCTTTGTGCTCCTGGGGGGCTCAGGGAAGGGCTGGGGGGTCCCCAGTCCCCCGCCCCCCCCGACTCCGTGCCCCCCAACCCCAGGACGGATGAGAAGAACTGCTGCGTGCGGCCGCTCTACATCGACTTCCGCAAGGACCTGCAGTGGAAGTGGATCCACGAACCCAAAGGTTATATGGCCAACTTCTGCATGGGGCCGTGCCCCTACATCTGGAGTGCAGACACGCAGTACACCAAGGTGGGGGGGGGGGCGGGGGTGGGGAAGGGACCTGGGCTGGAGGGGGGGGGAGAGGGGGGGAGGTCGTGGATGTGAAAGCATGGGGGAGTTGTGGATATTTTTTGGGGGGGGTCCTGGATATAGGGGGAGGGTTGTGGATGTGGGGAGGGGTCCTGGATGTAGAAGGAGGGAATGTGGATATATGGGAAGGGGTCTTGGGGACAGAGAGTGGGGACATTTTGGGGCTTTATATGGGAAAGGGGGAAAATCTAGGTGTGGGGGGAAGTACCGGATATGTGAGGAGGGGTCTTGGGCACCTGGGGGGGGGGAAGGAGGGGGTTCTGGGCCACCCCAAAAAAGTTGGGGGTAAAGCAGGACCCCGGTATCTCAGTGGGTTGGACCCAAAGGGGGGGGAAGAAAACCCAAGAAGGAGCACTGTGGGACCCCCACCCCACCGTGATCACTGGGACTGGGGGGGGGGAAGCACAGCAGGACCCCCGGTATCTCAATGCGAGGGGCACAGGGGGACCCCCACCCAAAAAGGACTCCCATCCATGGGGATACCGGGTGCTGGGGAGGTGGGGGGGGGGGGGTCTCACACTCAAAATGCTGATGTCCCCCCCCCAGGTGCTGGCGCTGTACAACCAACACAACCCGGGGGCTTCGGCTGCCCCGTGCTGCGTCCCGCAGACCCTCGACCCCCTCCCCATCATTTACTACGTGGGCCGGAAGGCGCACGTGGAGCAGCTCTCCAACATGGTGGTCCGGGCCTGCAAGTGCAGCTGACCCCCCTCGGGAACCCCCCCCCAACCCCCAAACACCGGACCCTCCCCCCCCCGCCTCCCCCCCTCCCCAGCAAAAAAATTTATTTAATTTTTAGACGGTTCCTTTTTTGGGTTTTTTTTTTTCTTTTTTTGGACAAAATTTTGGGGCTGGTTCCTCTTTTTTTTTTTTTTTTCCTCGTGACTGGGGGGAGGGGAAGAGCAAAGAGACCCCCCCCCACAAAAAGGGGACCACGCTCACCGGCCCCTCCCCCCCCCCTCCCCCAAGAAAAGAGACCCCAAAGGGATACAGCTGTTGGGACTCCCCCACCCCAAAATGGAGCAAAGATGGCCCCCCTCATCCCCCCCAAAGTAATCAAGACTTGGGACAACCCCCCCCTCCATAGACACCACTGTGGACCCCACTGCTTCACACCCCCCCCCCCACAGAGACTCAGACACAGTGGGGGCGGAAGGGATAAAAATATCCTTCCGGGGGGGGACAACAGGAAACCACCCCCCCCACCACAACACGGAGGGGGGGACACACACACAAGAAGGGGGATGGGCTGGGGGGGTGAATTTAGGGGTGGTAGGAGGGGTACAGTGGGGTTGGTGACTCCAAAGGCACTCATGGGGTGGGGGGGGGTCAGGATGTGTGGATGCCCCCCCTCTCCAAAGCAAACAGTGCTGTTATGGGGTGGAGAAAGTCACGAGTGGCGCACGGGGTGGGGGGGGGGCACAAAAGTGCTCATGTGCGTGGGGCGGCCCCCCATAAGGTGGGGATTGGGGGGGGGAATTGAGTCAGGGCTCCCCCTCGGTGATGGAGTGGGAAAAATCTTATGGGGGGGGGGGGGGGAGTCCTCCTCCAGCCGGCGGGGGGGGAATGAGCCATATCACAGCTTCCCATGGTTGTGGTGTGTTGGGGGGGAGGGGGGGGGGGTGTCTCCACGTAGGTGTCCCATTTTGGGGGGGGGGTCCCTACTCCAGCTGGGGGGCAGCTGAGGGCTCCTCCTCATCGAAGTAACGCTCCTCGGCGTCGCGGGACTCGATGTCCAGGTTGTCCATGTCGGGGTTCTCATCCACCTGACTGAGGGGGGGGCGTCACACTGTGCCCCCCCTCACCCCATATCCCCGATGGCCCCATATCCCTCATGACCCCGCAGCCCCAACGTTCCCGTATTTTCAATGGCCCCAAAGTCCCCATCATGGCCCCATAACATCTCCCTATCCCCATAATGCCCCCAGAGCCCCCATGACCCCACAGCCCCAATGTCCCCATGACCCCCACGCCCCTATAATGGCCCCAATGTCCCCCAAGTCCCCACGGTGTCCCCACAACATCCCCATACTCCCTATGTCTCCAGTTACCCCTATGGCCCCACTGTGACCCATATCCCCATCACCCCACTGTCCCCATATTCCCACAGTGCCCCCCATGACCCCAACGTCCCCATATCCCTATCGTGTCCCCCCTGCCCCCCCACACCCCGTTGCCCCCACCTGTAGTCGAAGTCCCCGTCCTCCCCATCCAGGAACCTCTGGTACATCCGGCTCCGGAATTCCTCTCTCAGCACCTCCCGCTCCCCCGCATCAGGAATGTGGGGCCCTTCGGCCTCATCTTCATCTTCATCTTCATCCTCTTCTGGGGGGGTGGGGGGGGCTTTGTCACCCCCCGCTGCCCCCATTACCCCCAATCCCTTCCGTGTCCCCGTTGCCCCCCACGTTGTCCCCAATGATGTCCCCTATCCCAGTCCCCCCCCATCCCCAATGCCCCCCCATCCCGAATGCCCCCCCGGTCCCCTCCCCGCCCCCAATGTCCCCAACGATGTCCCCTATCCCAATCCCCTCCATGTCCCCAATGTCCCCACACCCCCAATGCCCTCACTGCTCCATGCCCCCAATTCCCCCCCCCATCCCCCCTCGTCCCCCATGTAGCCCCCACCCCCTGCAGTCCTCCATCCCCCCCATCCCCCCTGTCCCCCACGTAGCCCCCACCCCCTCACTGCCCCCCGATGTCCCCTATCCCCTCCACATCCCCGTTACCTCCCCCACCCCCCCTCACCTCCGCTGTCCCCCTCCCTCAGCCTCTGTCTCTGCAGCCTCTGCTGCACCGCCGCCTCCTCCACCGACCGCAGCAGCGCCGCAGCCCACGTGGTCCCGGAGGGGGTCCCGGTGGGGGGGGGACATGTGGGGGTCCCGAGGGGGGTCTGGGCATCACGGTACTGCCCGATGTAATGCTCGTACAGCAGTGGCTCCCGCGCTCTCATCTCCTCCTCGCTGAAGTATTCGCCTCCTGCAATGGGGGGGCACCGAAAGTTTGGGGGTGGGGGTGCAAAATAGGGGAGGGGTCCTAAATAGTGGGGGTGGGGAGAATAAAGGGAATGGGTGTTTGGGGGAGGGGGAAAACCCAAAGGGAAATGAGAGGGGATGTTAAAAATATAGGGCGTATGGGGAGGGGAGGAATCCGAATAGGGAATGGGGGGGGGGACGACCCCAATGCGAAATGGAGACCCCAAAACCCAAAGGGAGAATGGGGAGGGGGCAAAGGGAGAGGGGAATGGGGACAGACCCCAAAATCCAAAGGGGAATGGAGACGAAACCAAAGCCCACAGAGAACTGGGGGGGGTCATGGGGGATGGGAGGGAATTTGGGGGATCCCAGAGGCCAACGGGAGCCGAAGGGGGAACCCCATAAGCAGCAGAAAACCTGGAGGGATCCCAAAGGGGATTTGAGGGGGGATCCCAGGGGACCTGAGGGACACAGAGTGACCATGGGGAGAATCCCAGCACCTCGGGGACCCCACAAAGCCCTCCGAGGCCCCTTAAGGAGCTCAAGGACTCCAAAATGATCCCACAAGGACCTCAAGAACTCCATAGGAATTCCATTTAGACCTCAAGGACCCCATAGAGATCCCATAAGACCCTCAAAAATCCCATAAAGACCCCATAAGGATCCTGTAAGAACCCCATCAGGATCCCATTTGGACCTCAAAGACCCCATAAGGCTTCAAAGCCCTCACAGCCCTCTCAAGAATCTCCAAGACCCCACGAGGAGCCCAGCCACCCTCAAGGACCCTACAAGGACCTCGGAGACCCCACACCTGCGATGAGCTGCCGCAGGGCCGCGTAGCGTCGGTTCCTCAGTCGTGTTCGGGCTCCGGGCCTTCGAGGCCAACGGGTTGCCCCGTTTTCGGGGCTCTGCCGCCTTCGACCCCGCACCTGGCGGCAGTAAAAAGCGACCTCGTAGCAGGGGGGGAGGTGGGCGAAGCAGGGCAGGTGTTCAGGCCTCAGGGCTCCGTGGAAGCGCTCGAGGAAGACGAGGGGTTTGCGGAGGAAAAGCGCCCGCAGCTCGCGGTGCCGCTCGGCTGCCGTCAGCTCGGGGTCTCCCTGCTGTTGGCTGCGGACGCGGACGGGGCTGGCGGCCACCGCGGCCAACATGGATTCCACCGCAGCCATGGGGAGGGGGGGGTCCTCCTCGGCGTCGAGGGGGTCCCTGTAAGGTGTGGGGACCGGTTCTGTCGTGAGGCGGATTTGGTGGGTCGTGGGGTCCTGGTTTTCTTCCATAGGGGGCGAGGGGTCCCACCCTGCCACGCGGTGCTGCTCAGGGTCAGGTTCTGTTGTGGGGTGAACCCTGTGGCTCCTGGGGTCCTGGTCTTCTTCCATAGGGGCTGCGGGGTCCCACTCTGCCCTGTGGTGCTGCTCAGGGTTCAGTTCTGCTGTGGGGTCTTCGTTTGTGGATGTGGGGTTCCACAGCACCGCTCTGGGGGCCCAACTTGAAGACGTAGGGGCACAGTTGGACGCTTTGGGGTCAGGTTCTGCCGTGGGGTCTCCGCTGGAGGGCTTTGGGTCCCTCCTCATCGCTTTGCAGTCCCCGTTTGAGGACACTGGGATCCATTTGGACGTTTCGGGGTCAGGTTCTGCTGTGGGGTCCACAGTGGGAGATGCTCTGGGGTCCCATTCTTCCACGGGGCGCCCCTCAGGGGGCATTTTGGGGCCCCACTCTGCCGCAGGGGCTTCATTTGAGGAGGGGGGATCCTCCTTTGTCACCACAGTGTCCCGGTTTGAGGATATGGGGACCCACTTCGATGCTGCGGGATCCCAGTTTGAGGATATGGGGACCCAACTGGGATCCCCGTTTGAAGTTATGGGGACCCACTTCGACGCCGTGGGGCTCTCCGTCTCCTCCGCGTCCTCCTTCATCACTTCGGGGTCCCGGTTTGAGGCTCTGGGGTCCCCTTTGGTCGTTCTGAGGCCCTACAGCGCGCTGCTGCCCCACTCCGGGGTCTCCATTCCCGGTTTGGGGTCACGCCGCGGCCGCCGCAGTTCCTGGAGGCGGAGCAGAGCGTCACGGGAGCCCGCGGGCCGACCTCGGAGCGCTCCAAGACCCCCAAACTGGTCCTACGACCCCCCGGAACTCAACGTGGGCCCGCGGAGGGGGGGGGTTGGGGCGCGAAGCGACACGGCGGAGCCCGAAAACGGGGGAACGCAAAGCGCTGCGGGACCCCGGGGCCTCCGCAGACCCCGGGAGGAACATTGAGGGAACCCCCACCCCCCCTTCCTCCTCCCAGAGCCCCCAAACTCCCCCCGGCTCAGCGCGCAGCCGCCCGGACCCGTTTGAGCGCCACATCGCCGCGCTGCTCCTCACCCGCTCCTGCCGCCGCCATCTCGGAGTGCGTCACTTCCGGCACGACTGAGCCCGCCTCTCCCCAACTTCCGGCGCGCGCTGGTCAAGGCGCCGTTTGACGCCCGGTGCGCCCCACTGAAGGACCACGTGGGTTCCGGATCACTTTGGTTCCCCCCTCCCCCCAAACCTTTCCTGTGACCCCGCGTTGGGGTCAAAGGTTAAAGGTCAGTGCTAAAATCCACCATCCCCTTTTCATAAAAAAAAAACAAAAAAAATAAAAAAACATATTTACCTTAAAAACCAAAAAGGCACAGTTGCCCCAAAAGGGGAGGGGGGGCAGCGCTTTGGTTTTTTTTTTTTTTTTTTTTCCTCCTTTTTATTGTTTTTGTATTTTTTGTAGTTTTTTTTATCCTCCTTCCTCCCCCATCCAAACGGGGGGGGGGGGGGGCAGACGATAAAAAGGTACAGAAAGAGCTACAAAAAAAAAAAAAAGGGGGGGGGAAAATGGGAAAACAAAGCAAAAATCGCTGGAGGGGGCAGTGAGGACAGACGGCCAGTGGGGACACACAGACACGGCTGGGGGCTGAGGGCCGCGCCCCCCCCAGGGCCCCCAGGATGGTGGGGGTTGAAATGAGGACAAAGAGTCCAAAATGAGGGAAAATGCTGCAAAAACGGGGAGATTGTTGTTGCTTTTCTGGTTTTTTTTTCTTCCTTTTTTTCTTTTTTTTTTTTTTTTTTCCTCTTTACCATTTCAGTCCCTTTGAGGTTAAAAATATTCTTTTTTTTTTTTTTTTTTCTTTTTTTCCACCTTTTCCTTTTAAAACAGACAGAAAATAAAAGGGAACGACAGAAATGCAGTGCTGACACGGAGGGGGGGCCGCAACGCCGCCAGGAACACCAAAAAGGGCGGAATTGGCCCCAAAATGGGGGTGGGGAGGGGTGGGGGGGTCACTGCGCACTGCTGGAGCCCCCCTGAGAGCTGCCCGTGTAACTGCTGTAGTCGTAGCTGCCGTAGTAGGGGGGCCACGGGGGGGGCTGCTGGTAGTATGGGCCCCACTGCTGTGTGTACTGCTGGGGGGAGAAAAAAGGGGGGGGGAGAAAAAGGAAAATGTAAATGAAGGAAAAAAGAGCAAAAATGAAAGAAGGAAAAAAGGGAAAAAGTAAAAAGTGAAGAAAGAGGAGAGAAAAAAGGGGAAGGAGAAAAAGGGGGAGGGGGGAAGAAAGGGGGGGAAGGGGAAAAGGAGAAAGCGGAGAGGAGAAAAATGAGGAAAAAGGAGAGGGGAAAAAAAAAAGGGGGAAAATTGGGGGAAAAACAAACCAAAAAGGTGGAGCGAAAGGGCAAACAAAAGCAAAAAAAAAAAAACAAGAGGGAAAGAGAGGAAGCGAGCAATGTGGGGGGGGCTCCACCCCCAGCCCCCCAGCCCCCCCAGCCCCAATCCGGCTCCTTTCACCCCAGCAGCGCCGCCTACCTGCGGGTATTGGCTGTAGCTCTGCCCGTAGCTCTGCCCCGCGGGTGGGGGGGGCTGCGGGTAGCTTTGGCTGTAGCTGCCGTAGCCGCTGTAACCGTAGGCGGGGGGGTAGCCTTGGTTGTACCCCCCCTGTCCGTAGGGCTGACTGTAGTTGGGCTGCGGGGGGGGGGGGGGGGCGGCGATAAGGAGTCAGAGCGCGGCTGTGCGCAACGCGTGGGGGGGAGGGGGAAGGGGGGGGTACCTGCTGTCCTTGGTTGTAGCTGCTGGGGGCGCTGCTGCTGGCCGGGGGGGTCGCCCCGGCCGCTTTGTAGGGGCCGGGGGGTCGCGAGGGGCTGAATCCGCTCGGGGGGGGGGCGGGGCGGCTGTAGGCACCGCGACTGTCGCGATTGTTGGAGGTGGAGGTGGAGGAGCCCCAGCGGTTGGGGGTGAAACTGCTGCGATTGAAGGCTGAAAAACGGGGAGGGGGGGGGGGGTCGGGTGGCAGCCCCGTGTCCCCTCGGGGGGGGGGCGTGGCAGCCCCGTGGGATGTTCAGAGGGGGCTGGGGGGGGGGGGTGGGATGCTGAGGATCAGAGAAGCCCCCCCAAACTCGATGCTCTCCTCCCGCCCCCCCCCCACCCCGTTGGAATACACAGGAGGGATGGGGGGGGGGGGGGAAAAACCCTGAGGGGACAGCAGGACCGTTGAGGGGGGTCCAGAGCCAGCAGGAGCTGAACCCCAAACTCCTGGGGGGGGTGATGGGACAACGCGAAGCCCCCCAGACCGCAACCCCCCCCCCCCCGAGATACACAGAAGTGGTTTGACGGGGGGGGGCAAAGGGGAATCCTTGGACCCCTGAGCAGGAAGCAGGGCTTCGGGGGGGGGGGGTCCAGAACCACCAGGAAGTGAACCCCAAGCTCCGCAGGGATCCCCCCCAAAAGCCCACAGGGACAAGCAGGAGGGCTTTAGGGGGGGGTCCTCAAGCCCCTAAGCAAGCAGCTGCAATTTTGGGATGGGGAGAGTGGAACACCGAGCTCCAAAGAGAAGGAGGCAACACCCCCCCCCGCCCCCTCCCCCAGCACCCACAGGAAGGATTTTTGGGGTCCTCACCTCCACCTCCACCTCCGCCGCCCCCTCCTCCACCACGGAAGCCGCCACCGGCGCCGCCCCCGCGGCTCTGGAAGCCCCCCCGGTTGCCCCCACTTTGGGGAGGGGGGGGAACGGCGGCAGCTCCTCGACCGTCGAAGCGTTGGAAGCCGCCGCGGCCCCGGAAGGGGGAGGGGCGTCCATCAAAGCGTTTCTCGGGGGGGGGTCCCGCCTTGCGACCCTCCTCGTTGTACTGCCGAACCAATTCGGCAGCTTCGTCCCGCTGCAGCTCCACGAACAGCACCGAGTCCAGGAAATCGCCCGGCTCCGGCAGTGTGAAGTTGGCTGGGGGGGAAGGGGCGCAGTGAGAAAACGGGTGAAAAAGTGACAAAAAAAAAAAAAAAATCGAGTTTTTTTGGGGAGCCCCCCCCAAAATTAAAGCAGAGTGGGGATAAGGGGGGCTTGGGGGGCTTGCTGTGAATTTGGATTCCTGAAGTGAAGCAGAGAGGGGAGAAGCAGCGGTTTGGGGCTTCCGTCGTGTGCTTCCCCCCCCCCCAAATAAAGCAGAGGGGTTTGGTGGCGCTTTGGGGTCTCACATTGATGCCCCCCCCCCCAGAATTAAACTGAGAATAAAAGGCAGCTTGGGGCTCTGCTTCTGATTGCCCACATTAAAGTGCAGGGGAGATAAGCAGCACCGCGGGGCTCTCGCTGTGATTTTCTCCCAGAAACACAAACGGCGCTTCGAGGTTCTCACTGCGATCCCTCACTCAAAAGAATGAAGCAAAGAGGGCAAAAAAGAGCAGTTTGGGGCTCTCCCCACAAAATCCCAGCTGGGGGGATTGGGGGGGGGGGGCACACGGCAGGGTTTTGCCCCTACAAATGGAAGCGCAGAGGGCAGTTTGGGGGTCTCAACGCCCACCCCCAGAAAAGAACGCCACATGGCTACAGGTGGCAGCTGGGGGCTCTCGCTGCCGTTTTTCCACCCAGAAGGCAGAGCGGAGCGGGGATGAGGAGCTCTTTGGGGGTCTCACCACCCTGTATGAGCCGCCCCCCCCTCCCCCCCCCCCCACCTTTCATCTCCAGCACGGCGTGGTCGGGGACGTCCTTCCCCTCCTCGTCCGTCCGTCTGACCGTGCGCTCCCGCAGGTCCTCGTCCGTGGGGCAGATGACGACGGCCTTGCGCTGGAAGCCCTCAAAGGGACGCATTTTCCTCCGCTGGGCTGAGCCGTAAACGTTGGTCTGCAACGGGGGGGGAGGGTCGGGGGGCTGCGGGGTGTTGGGGGGAGGGCTGCAGGGGGCCGCAGGGCACTGGGGGGTTACAGGGTGTTGGGGGCTGGGGGTCTTGGGGGGCTGCTGCAGGGTGTTGGGGGGCTGTGGGATGCAGGGGGCCACGGAGGACTGCAGGATGTTGGGGGGCTACAGGGAGGTTATGGGGGGGCTGCGGGGCACTGAGGGGTTGTAGTGGGGCTGTGGGGTGACGGGGGCTGCGGGGGGGGTCAGGGGGCTGCGGGGCATCGCCCCACACGCTCCCCACCTCCTCAGCTGTGCCCTCTGAGGACCGGCCCCCCCCGGCCCCCCCCTCACCTGGTCCAGGATGTAGTTGCGCTTCTTGCGGGCGGCGATCTGGATCAGGCGGTTGAGGCACTGCGTCGCCTGCTGGATCAGCACGTCCCAGCGGCCCGCGTAGTTGCGCTGACGGCGGAGCCCCATCACCTTCCGGCCAAACACGGGGTTGTTGGGGGTGGAAAAGAGCTCCCGGGTCACCAAACCCAACCACCAACACGTCCCACTCATCCATCTCAGAGGTCTTCCAACTCAGCGAGGTTGGAAAGGAGCTCTGAAGTCACCGAGTCCGACCATCGACTCATCCCCACTCATTCATCCACCTTGGAGGTCAACAAGATTGGAGAAGAGCTCCGAGGTCACCAAACCCAACCATCAACCCATCCCCGCTCATCACACTCACTGATTTCAAGGTCTTCCAACTCAACAAGGCTGGATAACAAGCTCTGAAATCACCGAGTCCAACCATCAACCCGTTCCCCTCACAGTCATCCACCCTGGAAATCTTTCAGCTCAGCGAGGCTGGAGAACAACTCCAAGACGACCAAACCAACCCTCAACCCGTACCCACTCACCCATCTCAGAGTTCTTCCGACTCAACCAGGTTGGAGAAGAGCTCCGAGGTCACCAAACCCAACCCATCCCCACTCAGACTCGACCACCTCAGAGCTCTCCCACCCACCGAGGTCAGAAGAACCCCTCGACCCCGCGTCCCACCCCTTACCCTCATCTTGTCCATGATGGCGTTCGTCCCCAGGATGTTGTACTTCTTGGAGGGGTTGGCGGCCGCGTGTTTGACGGCCCACGTCGTCTTGCCAGCGGCGGGCAGCCCGACCATCATCAGGATCTGCCGGGTGAAGGCGACGCCGTCACGGCCGGGACCCCCAGCGCCGCGTCCCCCCGCCGGCCCGGCCGCGCCGCACCTCGCACTCGGCTTTGCTCTTGGGCCCCGTGGTGCCGCGAACGCGCTCGGCCACGGGGAGGTGTTGGATGAAGGTGAAGCCAGGCGGCACGGAGAAATAGGTGTCCTCCCTTTGGCCAAAGTTGAACTCGATGGCGCAGTTTTTCACCAGGACGTGAGGGAAGAGCGCCCGGCCGGCCAGCACGTCCTTGCGGACGCGGTACGCCACCCCCAGCCACTTCCCGTTCTTCATGAAGGACATCTCCACCTCCTCCCCGCACTCAAAGTCCTGCAGCGGGGCGAGACGGCGCCGGGTGAAGGCCCAGAACCACGAGACGCCCGCCTGCAGCCGCAGGAGGTGCCGGACTCACGACGAGGCAGGCGATGACGTCATTCTCGGCGAAGGTCTCCCCGTAGTTCTCGAATTTGCAGTTGGTCGACTTCTTGCCGGTGCCGCCGTAGCCGTAAGAAAAGGGTTCCTCACCTGAACGGGCAGAGAGCGGCCGGGTGAGTCGAAATGGGGACGAAAAAAAAAGGTTTTCTGCCCCAAAACGCGCGCTCTTACCCAGCTGGGTGCTGCAGGAGTCCAGCGACCATCCCACCCGCACCACGTGGGGGTCGGGCTCGGAGGCCGGGAGGTGTTTGACGGAGATCTCTTCGTTGACCTGCGAGGGGGAAGGCGGAGGCGAAGGGAATGTTGTGGCTGCCATTCGAGGCGGTCTGAGCGCGACGCGGCGCCGCTCACCTTCATCTCGTAGCACACGCGGCCCTGCCGGGCGCCGTAGGTGGCGCGGGCGCCGGACCACAGGTAGGCAAAGCCCTCGATGGTGAGGGGATACCCGCTGTAACGGTCCCGGGCCACCTTGAAGTGCAGGTCACAGTTGTCTGTAGGAGAGAAGACGGCAGTCGAACCGCAGGCGGCCCCACGGTGCATCCCCACACCCGCAGAGGCACTCACAGGTGTCGACGGCCACTAAAGTCTCATCGAAATCCTCCTCCTCATCCTCGGCGGGCGGCTGCGGCGACCGACCCCTGCGGTGAGGGGTGGGGAGGGGGCTCAGCGTGGCGATACGGAACCGGGGCGGGGGGGGGAATGTCACCAAGGCAGCGCTCACCTCTTGTCCTCGCGGTGCTCGTAGTACCCCCGGCCCCGCTGCTCCTCGTAGGGCCGCTTGCGGGGCTGTTGAGGTCGGGGCTGCGAGGGGTCGGGCGCGTTGTAAGTGCCGGGCAGAGCGTTGTAGGGTGGGACGGGGGCGTTGTAAGAGGGAGGGGGGGGAGCGCTGTAGGTGGGGGTGTTGTAGGTGGTGGGAGGCGGAGCGTTGTAGGCGGGGGTGCTGTAGGCGGGGGGCGGCGCGCTGTAGCCGGGGGTCGGGGCGCTGTAGCCGGGGGTCGGGGCGCTGTAGCCGGGGGTCGGGGCGCTGTAGGCTGAGGGCGGGGGCCGTAAGCGGCGGGAGGAGCGGCGTAGGTGGGCGGGGGGGGAAGGTTGTAAGCTGGAGGGGGGGTGTTGTAGTTGGGGGGCGGCACGGTGTAGGCGGGAGCGGGGTCTTCGGGTTTGGGATCTGGCTTCATCTCTGCGGGTGACAAAGAGGGAGCAGAACCGTCAGCCGAAAGGCACAGAATCACAGGGTTGGAAGGGGCCTCAAGGATCACCAAGCTCCAACCCCAACCCACAGGCAGGGCCACCGACCTCCGCATTTAATACACCAGGCTGCCCAGGGCTCCATCCAACCCGGCCTTCAACATCTCCAGGGATGGACGGGGATCCCCAGCCTTTCTGGGCAGCTTTTTCCAGCACCTCACCGCTCTCACAGCAAACAACTTCCCCCTGCCGTCCCCTGAGCGGGGAGGGCTGCCAGGCCAGGTGACGAGCGGCCCTACCTGGGTGCAGTGACGGGTGCTCGGGGTCCAAGGGCCGCCTCTCGTAGCCGGATTCGTTGTCCTGCTTGCTGTGCTCGTAGGGCTGGTAGCCCTGAGGTTCACCCGGGTGGCTGTTGGTGTCGAGGCCATCTTTGGGAGGAAAAAGGGGGAAATAAGAATAGTTACCAAGTTGATTTAGCCAACAGAGGGGGGAACGAAAAGGGCAACGGAGTCCCTGCGACTTTCCGAACAGGGACAAAGCAGAAGTGATGTGGGATGAGGAGATTCGGCGGCCCCGGGGCGGCAGCCGGTGATCCACAACCCCGGCAGGCACCTGAGGTCAGAATGGGGCGGGTTGGTTAATTAAAAACACCAAGAGAGGCCCAAAAAATGAACATTGGGTGGGAGGGGAGGGGAAATAAAGCCAAATCCCAGCATTCATCCTCAGTTGTTGGGGTTTGGGGGTGCGAGGGGTGGTGGAGCCCCATAGGGGTGGGACTGGGGGGGGATCTGTGGGGTCTGTGTGAGCCCCCCCAGCTACAGCTGTCAATGGGGGGGGTGGGACAGAGCGCTATTGGGGGACGTGCACAGAGCTCTGTGGGGATGGGGGGACACAGAGCCCTATAGGGATGGGGGGACACACAGAGCCCCATTGGGGGTCACACGGAGTCCTATGGAGATGGAGGGAACACACAGAACCCTATAGGAGGTGAAGGGTAGGGGCACAGAGCCCTATGAGGGGACACACGGAGCCCTACAGGGATGGAGAGAACACACAGAGACTTATGGGGGAAAACACAGCCCTATAAGGATGGAGAAGACACACAGAGCCCTATGGGGGGACACATAGAATCCTATTGGGGATGAGGGGGAACACAGAGCCCTATGGGGACAGGGGATGGGAGCACAGAGCCCCACTGGGGGAACCCAGAGCCCCATGAGCAGACCCCGACAAGCAGCGGGGGGTGATGCAATGGAGTCTTAACGGGAGGAGGGGGGAGCAAAGCCCCCCAGGACCGACGGGGCCCACCGAAACGGAAGGAATGGGGTAAAAAGGAAGGAAAAAGGGAATAAGGGGGGGAAGGGAGGAGGAGACGGGGGGACGCGGCCGGGCGGAGCGGGGAGGCGGGGCTCAGGGCTCTACAGGGAGCGCGGGAGCGGGGCCTCGCGGGAGCGGGGCCTCGGGGGAGCGGGGCCTCGGGGGAGCGGGGCCTCGGGGGAGCGGGGCCTCGGGGGAGCGGGGCCTCGGGGGAGCGGGGCCTCGGGGGAGCGGGGCCTCGGGGGAGCGGGGCCCTGAGGGGAGGCGGAACCGCCGCCGCTGTCCCCCCGCCGGGGCGCTGCGGGCCTTACAGTGTCCGTCCGAGGCCGCTTCCCCGCCGGGCCCCCGCCGGGCCTCCTCCGCCTCCAGCGCCGCCTGCAGCCGCTCGGCCAATTCGGCCTTCAGCCCTCGGGTATCCAAGCCGCGCCGCCCCAGCTCCTCCTTCAGCTCGTTCACCCGCAGCCGCCTCACGTCCATCGCCGCCGCCCGGCGCCCATCGAGGGCCGCTGAGGGGACGGCTCAAAATGGCCGCCATCGCCCTCCTCCTCCCCTCCCCGGCCCGCGCCGCGCTGCAACGCGCGTCGCCATTGGCTGGCGCTCACCTCGCGCGCTGTAACGGGCGGTTCGATTGGCCCGCCCGCTGAGCGCGCCCCCCTCGGGGCGGGGATTGGCTCGGTCGCCGAGCTCCCGCTCGATGCCGCTTTGCAAACTGAGCGCTCATTGGGCAAGAGACTGGGTGACGCTGTAAGACGGTCGCTCACTGGTGAAAGATGGGGTTTGGCTCCTCCTTCCGCCCCGCGGGAATGACGATTGGGGACTGACACGGGGAAGGGGCGGGCACTCGCAACCTGACGACCAATAGTAGCGAGAGCGGCCCCGCGCCCTTCCCGCGTGTCTATTGGCTGTCCTTTCTGCCTATCAGCACGGAGGTTCAGAGCCCACTTTCCATTGGCTGAGCCCTCATGGTGGGCGGGACCATAGTAGCGCGCCTCTGACAGATCGCCTGCGGGGCGGACCCGAGGGCTCAGCTGCCGCCGCCCATTGGCGGAGCCGCGGGCGCTGCGCACCCATTGGCTGAGCGCCGGCGGTGTTTGCGCGCGTTGCCGCGCCGCGCTGCCTAGCAACGGGAGCCGCGCTCCTATTGGCTGCCGGGAGAAAAGCGCTGCGTTCCCATTGGCCGATCCCAGGGAGGGGCGGGGCCTGTGCTGAAGGCGGCATCACCACGGCGCCGAAATTCGATGGAGCGGCCCCAAAATCCGCCGAAACGGCCCCAAAATCCAATGAAACGGCCCCCAAATCCGCCGAAACGGCCCCAAATCCAATTAAACGATCCCACAACGGCGCCCGGCGGACAGAGCCCTGCCGGGGCCTGGCCTCTGTGTCCCGACAGCGGACCCATAGGGTTCTATGGGGCTGGGGGGGGCTGTCGAGATGAGGGATCTTGTAGGGCCGGGGGGCTCTGGGGGGCCGGGGGGGGTCCTATGGGGCTGGGGGGGGGGAGTTCTATAGGGCTGGGGGGGTTGTGTGGGTCTGGGGGCTCCTGTGGGGCCGGGGGGGTCCTATGGGTTTGGGGAGGGGAGGTTCAATAGGGCTGGAAGGATCCTGTGGGGCTGGGGGGGGTCCTGTCAAAATGAGAGGATCTACAGGACTGAAAGGTCCTATGGGGCCAGGGGGTGGGGGGGAATCCTATAGGGCTGGGGGGTTCCTGTGGGTCTGGGGGGCTCCTGTGGGGCCGGGGAGGTCCTATGGGTCTGGAGAGGGGGAGGTTCTATAGGGCTGAAAGGATCCTGTGGGGCTGGGGGGGGTCCTGTCAAAATGAGAGGATCTACAGGACTGAAAGGTCCTATGGGGCCAGGGGGTGGGGGGAAGTTCTATAGGGCTGGGGGGTTCCTGTGGGTCTGGGGGCTCCTGTGGGGCCGGGGAGGTCCTATGTGTCTGGGGAGGGGGAGGTTCTATAGGGCTGGAAGGGTCTTGTGGGGCTGGGGGGGGTCCTGTCAAGATGAGGGGATCTACAGGACTGAGGGGTCCTATGGGGCCAGGGGGGTGGGGGGAGTCCTATAGGGCTGGAGGGTCGTGTGGGTCTGGGGGGCTCTTGTGGGGCCGGGGGGGTCCTATGGGTCTGGGGAAGGGGCGGTTCTATAGGGCTGGAAGGATTCTGTGGGGCTGGGGGGGTCCTATAGGTCTGAATGGGTTCTATGGGGCTGAAGGGGTTTCTATGGGTTCGGGGTGGGGGTCCCGTTGGGCTGGGGGTTTTCTGTGGGGCTGAGGGGCTTTTGTGCAGCTGTGGGGCTCCACCTTTCATTGGGGGGGGGGTGTACGGAGCACCCTTGGGTTCCCCCAACCCCCCCCCCCCCCCCCCCCCCAGTGGGCGCCAGCGCCGCATTCCGCCCCCCACCCACGGCCTCCCCCCATCAGTCACCCCATTGTTTGGGGCTTCTGTGGGGGGGGGGGGCGGGACGGGGGGGGGAAGCGCTGCGTCAGCAATGGCCGCCCTACTGTGTGTGGGGGGGAGCTGGGGGGGGGAAGCGCTGCGTCAGCAATGGCCGCCCTACTGTGTGTGGGGGGGAGCTGGGGGGGGGAAGCGCTGCGTCAGCAATGGCCGCCCTACTGTGTGGGGGGGGGAGCTGGGGGGGGGTCCTGGGGGGGTCCTGTGGTACTGGGGGAGATCCTACTAATGATGGGGGGGGTCTGAGTGGGGGTCTATTGGTGCTGGTGATTATGGGGGGGGTCCTATAGGTGATGGGGGGGTCCTGAGGGGCTTCCTATTGGTGGTGAGGGGTCTTGGGGGGGGTCCTATGGTATCGGGGGGGGGGTCGTGAGGGGGTCTTTTTGGTGCTGGTAATGCTGAGGGGGGGTCCTGGGGGGGATCCTATTAGCGGTGGGGGGTCCTGGTTGAGGGGCGGTCCTATGGAGCTGGGGGGGGGCTTGGGTTATTGGGGGGGGGTCCTATTAGCGATGTGGGGTCCCGGGGGGGGGTCTTTGGGTGCCGGGGGTCTCTGCGCACTGCGGGATGGGCGCTGCCCCCTCCCCCCTCCCCTCCTTCATTGCCCCATTTTGGGGTCCCCAGCCCCCCCCGCCCCCCCCCCGCTGCCCCCGCTCAGAGGCCACCAATGGCCGCCGGCGCCGCCCCTCCCCGCAGCCTTTTCTGCTCGCCCCCCCGGAGCTGTGGGGCCGCCGCCGGCAACACCGACACCAAGCGAGGTATGTTCGGCCCTACAGTCCCATGGCCCCATATCCCCATGGCCCCATATCCCCACGGCCCCATATCCCCACGGCCCCATATCCCCACGGCCCCATATCCGCATGGCCCCATATCCCCACGGCCCCATATCCCCACGGCCCTACAGTCCCATGACCCCATATTCCCACAGCCCCACTGCCCTACAGCCCCACGGCCCCATATCCCCATCACCCCATATCCCCCCAGCTCCACAGCCCCATTGCCCCATATCCCAATGCCCCCAATGCCCCATATTGCCCCTGTATCCCAATGTCCTCATAACCCCATAATGTCCCCATGGCCCCATATTGCCCCCATATCCTGGTGTCCCCATAACCCCATAATGTCCCCATGGCCCCATATTGCCCCCATATCCTGGTGTCCCCATAACCCCATAATGTCCCCATGGCCCCATATTGCCCCTGTATCCCAATGTCCTCATAACCCCATGCTGTCCCCATGGCCCCAAAATTCCCCCATATCCCGAAGACCCCATAATCCCATAATGTCCCCATGGCCCCATATTGCCCCCATATCCCACAGTCCCCATAACCCCATATTGCCCCCATAACCCCATAATGTCCCCATGGCCCCATATTGCCCCCATATCCCGGTGTCCCCATAACCCCATAATGTCCCCATGGCCCCATATTGCCCCCATATCCTGGTGTCCCCATAACCCCATAATGTCCCCATGGCCCCATATTGCCCCCATATCCCGAAGTCCCCATAACCCCATGCTGTCCCCATGGCCCCCAAATTCCCCCATATCCCGAAGTCCCCATAATCCCATAATGTCCCCATGGCCCCATATTGCCCCCATATCCCACAGTCCCCATAACCCCATATTGCCCCCATAACCCCATAATGTCCCCATGGCCCCATATTGCCCCCATATCCCGGTGTCCCCATAACCCCATAATGTCCGCATGGCCCCATATTGCCCCCATAACCCCATAATGTCCCCATAACCCCATAATGTCCCCATGGCCCCATACTGCCCCCATATCCCGGTGTCCCCATAACCCCATAATGTCCCCAATGCCCCATATTGCCCCCATAACCCCATAATGTCCCCATGGCCCCATATTGCCCCCATAACCCCATAATGTCCCCATAACCCCATATTGCCCCCATATCCTGGTGTCCCCATAACCCCATAATGTCCCCATGGCCCCATATTGCCCCATATCCCACAGTCCCCATAACCCCATATTGCCCCCATAACCCCATAATGTCCCCAGTGCCCCATATTGCCCGCATATCCTGGTGTCCCCATAACCCCATATTGCCCCCATTACCCCACAATGTCCCCACCTCCCCCTCCTCCCCCATTGCTGCAGTCAGGGTTGTCTCTGTGCCCCCCCCCAAGATCCCTCCTGTGCCCCCCCCGTCTGGGACCCCCTTGGTTGCCTCCCCCCTTCCGGGACCCCCCCTCTGGGTGCCCCCCCCCCCCATCAGTGTGGGCGCTTTGTGCTGAGTGCCCCAAATGCCCCACATTCCCCTGGGGGGGGGGGGGCAACAATGGGGCGCTTTGTGCCCCCTCCCCCCCTTTGTGCCCCCCGCCTCCCCGAGGTGGGGAGGGGGGGCAACATGGGGGGACAATATGGGGAGTGAAGTATGGGGGCTTTAATGGGGGGGTGTAATATTGGGGGGGGGCAGGGGGAGTTGCAATGGGGTTTTGCAGTGGAGATTCCCAATGGGGAGGGTCCCAATGGGGAGGGTCCCAATGGGGGGGTTACAGTGGGGGGGTTCCTAATGGGGGGGTCCCAATGGGGGGAGTTACAATGGGGGGGGTCCCAATGGGGGTAATTCAATGACGTGCCCTCCCCCCCTTTCCGCAGCCCCCCATCCTCCTGTCTTCTGCTGACCCCCTGTGCCCCCCCCCCCAACTGCAGCACCATGGAGCCCCCCCGGGCCGGCCCTGAGGTGAGACCCACATTGCTGGGGGGTGGGGGGGGGGTCTCACTGTGTGCCCCCCCCCATCCCAGGAGCTGTGGAGGGGGGGGGGAAGGGAGGGATGGGTGACATGGGGGTGGAGGGGGTCTCAGCGTGTCCCCATTTGGGGTGACATCCGGGGGTCTCACTGTGCCCCCTCCCCCCCCCCAGGATGTGGAGGAGGTGGGGAAGGGTCTCACTGTGCCCCTACTGGGGGTCTCGCCTGGCCCCTCTGGGGTCTGTGTGCCCCTTTGGGGGTCTCTCACTGTGCCCCTATGGGGTCTCACTGTGTCCCTATGGGGTCTCACCGTGCCCCCTGGGCTCCCCGTTGCCGCCCCCTGCAGGCCGTGCAGGAGCTGCTCCTGGAGACGCCGGCTGAGCGCGGGCTGGGCGCCGTGCAGCTCGGCGGGGATCGCGACGGAGTTTTCGTGCTGGAGGCGCAGCGCGGCAGCGGCCTCCGCCAGGGTCAGCAGCACCGCTGGGGGGCGCCGCCGCCTCCCGTCACCGTCGCCCCCCGCCACCCCGCGTCTCATCTTCCCCATCCCCCACGTCGCCCCACGTCCCCCCGCATCCCTCCGTGCCCCCCCATATCCCCCCCCGTGTTCCCCCGCACCCCCGTATCCCCCCACGACCCCCACATCGCCGCGTGCCCCATATCCCCCCCAACCCCCCCATATCCCTCCGTGTCCCCCACAACCCCCATATCGCCACCCCCCGCCCCCCCCGACCCCCCATCCTCCCATATCCCCCGCCGCCCCCCCCGACCCCCCATCCTCCCATATCCCCCCCCCACTCCCCCCCCCCACCCCCATCCCTCCATATCCCCCCCCGCCCCCCCTCCTCCCTTATCCCCCCCGCCCCCCCGACCCCCATCCTCTCATATCCCCCCCCAGCCCCCGCCCCCCTGACCCCCATCCTCCCATTTCCCCCCCAAACCCCCCGATCCCCATCCTCCCCTTTCCCCCCCCAACCCCCCCGCCCCCCTGACCCCCATCCCCCCCCCCAGGTGACCGCCTGCTGAGCGCCCGCGTCTTCTTCGAGCGCACGGAGGACGCGGCTCAGGTGCTGCGCAGCGCCCGCCAGTGCCGCGTCTCCTTCTGCCTCAAACGCCGCGTCCCCCCCCGCGAGCCCCCCCCGCGCCCACCGCCCCCGACGCCAGAGGACCCCTGGCCAAGGTGGCCCGGCTGGTGGGTGGCGCCGGGAGGGCGCTGGAGGTGGGAGGGGGGCACCGGGGGGGGGCATTGGGCGGCACTGATCGGTGCCCCCCCCCCCCATTTCCACCCCCCCCCTCGCAGAACCTGCTGAGCCTGACAGCTCTTCGGAAGGGACCCCCGGTTCCCCCCCCCGTGGACGTGGAGTTGGCGCTGCCCAAATTGTCCCTGCTGTCCCCCCGCCCCCCCGCCCCCCCCCCGGGACAACCGGCGGTGACGACGGCGGCCGAGGAGGGGATCCGCGAGAAGGGGGGGGTGGAGGAGGGGGTCCCAAAAGCGGGGATCCCGAAGGTGGGGGTCCCGAAGGTGGGGGTCCCGAAGGTGGGGGTCCCCACGGTGTCCCCGGGGGGGGCGGCGGTGTCGGTGCCGTCGCTGGACATCGCCGTCCCCAAGGTGGGGGTGACGCTGGCGCTGCCCGGAGCCGCCGACGGCACCGCCGAAACTTTGGGCCGAAAAATGCCCAAATTGGAACTTTCGTGTCCCAAAGTGTGCGGTGAGGTCGAGGGGGGGGGCAGAATGGCCGCTTTAGAAGTCATCGCCCCCCCCGTGGCTTTGGAAGTGGCTTTGGGGGATAAAAAGGGAGCCGGGGATAAAGGGGGGGGCAAAGGGACCCCCAAGGGGTGGCAGCTGGGGGGGGTCCGCATGGGGGGGTCCAGCCCGGACCTCCGAGATGGGGGGGGGGAGCCCAAAGTGGGGGCGGGGCGGCGGCTGGGGGGGTCCGTCCCCAACATCGGGCTGATTTTTGGAGGGGGGGAGCCCCAAAAAGTGAGCGGGGGGGGGAAGAAAAAGGGGGGGCTGAAGGTGCCCGAATTGGAGCTGGTGGGGGGGTTCGGAGGGGGGGGGGGCAAAGCGGAGGAAAAAAGCCCGAAAACGATGGAAACGGCCCCAAAACCCGCGATGGAAGAAGGGGGGGGAGGGGAGAAGGCGAAGGGGGGGGGCGTGAGGAGGGCGGTGGGGGCTTTGGTGAAGGGGAGGGGGGAGGAAAAAGGCGGCGGCCCCCCCTCCAGGTACATCTGGGGCTTTTCTAAAGCCAAAGGGGAGGCCGACGGGGGGGGGAGGAAGTGGGGGGTCCCCAAAGTGGGGCTGAGGGGGGGGTCCCCGACGCTGCCCCCCCCCGCTTCCGCCTGCCCCGCGTGGAGCTGAGCCCCCCCCTGGGTGGGGAGCCGTGAGCCGGGCCTCCCCCCCCTCCCCGGAGCCCCGCTTTATTCTGGGGGGGGTTTCCCCCCGTTTAACTTTTTTGAGCGATTTTTTGGCCTCATTTTAACCTTTCCAGCAGTTTTTCCCCCCACTTTTAATCATTTGGGGGTTTTCCCCCCATTAAAACCTTGGGGGCTTTTCTCCCCCTTTCCGCCCTTTGCTGCTTTTCACCCTCATTTGCCATTTTTGGTGCTTTTCCCCCCATTTCCAGCTTTTTTTACCCATCTACCCATAACCTTTTTCGGTGTGTTTTACCCCAATTTAAGCATTACCTCCCCTCCCTCCCCCCCCCCAATAAACGCCCGTGTGACACCCGGCCCCACTGTGGATGTGGGGTGGGGGCTGTGGGGGTTGGGGGGAGACCCCAACTCCGTGCCATGGGGTTGGGGGGGAGATTGGGGGACGGATATGGGGACATGGGAGGACATAGGGACATGGGGGGGACATTAGAGGCACAGATATGGGGACATGGGGGGACATGGGGGAGACATTGGGGGACACAGACATGGGGACATGGGGGGATGTGGGGACATGAGGGGACATGGGGGAGATTGGGGGCACAGAGATATGGGGACGTAAGGGGAGAAGATGGGGGACATTGGGACACGTGGGGACATGAGGGTGTGGGGACACTGGGACATGGAGATATGGGGAGAAGACTGGGGGGACATGGGGACACGGAGATGCGGGGCCACGGGGAGAAGATCGGGGTCATGGGGTGTTGGGGACACGGGGAGAATGGGGACAGTGGGGGTTGGATTCCACGGTGTCCCATGTCCCCATGTCCTCCCCCATGTCCCCACATCCCCCCATGGTCCCCATGCGTCCCCAATGTCCCCACATCCTTCCATGTCCCCACGCCCCCCATGTCCCCACATCCCCCCGATGTTCCCCCCATGTCCCCACAACCCCCCGATGTCCCCCCCGTGTCCCCATGTGCCCCAACGTCCCCCCCATGTCCCCCCCCCCTCCCCATCGTCTCCCACCCCCCCCGCCCCCCATGGGCGCTCAGTAGGGACCCCCACTTGAACCCCCGGCTCCCCCCTCCCATCCGTCTGCATTTCATCCCGACCCAAAGCCCCGAAGCCGTTCTGTACCCAAAACGGCAGCGGTGTCACCGCGTCCCCGCTGGGGGGGGGCCGCAGTGCCTCCGCCACCCCTCCGTGTCGCCGATGTCGATGCTGTGCGGGGACCCCCAGTCCCGATCGAAGGAGGACTGGAGCTGCGCCCGCAGGGTGGGATCCGCGCCGGGGGGGGGCGGCGACCCCGTGGGCTGCAGCACCAAGGCTGAGCCGGCGGTGCGCTGGAAGTAATCGGCCGACCAGTTGGACGTACCTGGGGGCACAGAGATGGGGGCACGTGGGGGGCGGCGGGGGGACCCAAAGGTGGGGAGACAAAGGTTGGGGTGCGGGGGGGCCCAAAATTCGGGGGTGGGGGGACCCAAAATTGGGGTGCGGGGGGACCCAAAATTCGGGGGTGGGGGGACTCAAAGGTGGGGAGACAAAGATTGGGGTGCGGGGGGACCCAAAATTCGGGGGTGCGGGGACCCAAAATTCGGGGGTGGGGAGACCCAAAATTGGGGTGCGGGGGGACCCAAAATTCGGGGGTGGGGGGACTCAAAGGTGGGGAGACAAAGATTGAGGTGCGGGGGGACCCAAAATTCGGGGGTGGGGGGACCCAAAATTGGGGTGTGGGGGGACCCAAAATTCGGGGATGGGGGGACTCAAAGGTGGGACCCAACGTTGGGCTGCGGGGTACAAAGGTGAGAGACCCAACAGTGGGAATGGGGGAACTCAAAGTTGGGGTATGGGAACACAGAGACGTTGGGACCCAAAATTTGGGGTATGGGGTCCCGACAGTGGGATACGGGGACCTGAAGACGGGGGTCCAACGGTGAAGCCCCGCTCCCGGCCCCCCCAAAACCCCCGTCCCCCCCCTCACCGATGTAGGCCGCCTTCTCGGTCACCATGAACTTCTGGTGGCTGACGCGGGCGTAGGGGATGCGGGACTGCGCCGCCGTGGATGGGACCACAAAGAGCCTCTGGGATGGGGACACATCAGCTTTGGGGCACCCAGCGCCCTTATGGGGCACGCAGAGCCGTTATGGGGCACCCAGAGCCGTTATGGGGCACCCAGCGCCCTTATGGGGCACCCAGCGCTGTTATGGTGCACTGAATGCCATCTGGTTGTACCAACCCCCATTATTTGGCAACACTCACGCTCACTATTTGGCACTGCCCACGTTCACTATCTGACAGCACCCACGCTCACTATTTGGCACTGCCCACGTTCACTATCTGGCAGCACCCACGCTCACTATTTGGCACTGCCCACGTTCACTATCTGGCAGCAGCCACGCTCACTATTTGGCACTGCCCATGTTCACAATCTGACAGCAACCACGCTCACTATTTGGCACTGCCCACGTTCACTATCTGGCAGCACCCACACTCACAATTTGGCACTGCCCACGCTCACTATTTGGCACTGTCCACGCTCACTATCTGGCAGCACCCACACTCACTATCTGGCACTGCCCACGTTCACTATCTGGCAGCAGCCACGCTCACTATTTGGCACTGCCCACGTTCACTATCTGACAGCACCCACGCTCACTATTTGGCACTGCCCACGTTCACTATCTGGCAGCACCCACGCTCACTATTTGGCACTGCCCATGTTCACTATCTGACAGCACCCACGCTCACTATTTGGCACTGCCCACGTTCACTATCTGGCAGCACCCACGCTCACTATTTGGCACTGCCCACGTTCACTATCTGGCAGCAGCCACGCTCACTATTTGGCACTGCCCATGTTCACAATCTGACAGCAACCACGCTCACTATTTGGCACTGCCCACGTTCACTATCTGGCAGCACCCACACTCACAATTTGGCACTGCCCACGCTCACTATTTGGCACTGTCCACGCTCACTATCTGGCAGCACCCACACTCACTATCTGGCACTGCCCACGTTCACTATCTGGCAGCAGCCACGCTCACTATTTGGCACTGCCCACGTTCACTATCTGACAGCACCCACGCTCACTATTTGGCACTGCCCACGTTCACTATCTGGCAGCACCCACGCTCACTATTTGGCACTGCCCATGTTCACTATCTGACAGCACCCACGCTCACTATTTGGCACTGCCCACGTTCACTATCTGGCAGCAGCCACGCTCACTATTTGGCACTGCCCACATTCACTATCTGGCAGCACCCACGCTCACTATTTGGCACTGCCCACGTTCACTATCTGGCAGCACCCACGCTCACTATCTGGCAGCAGCCACGCTCACTATTTGGCACTGCCCACATTCACTATCTGGCAGTAGCTACGCTCACTATTTGGCACTGCCCACGTTCACTATCTGGCAGCACCCACGCTCACTATCTGGCAGCACCCACGCTCACTATCTGGCAGCACCCACGTTCACTATCTGGCAGCACCCACGCTCACTATTTGGCACTGTCCACGTTCACTATCTGGCAGCAGCCACACTCACTATTTGGCACTGCCCACGTTCACTATCTGGCAGCAGCCACGCTCACTATCTGGCAGCACCCACGTTCACTATCTGGCAGCACTCATGCTCACTATTTGGTACTGTCCACGCTCACTATCTGGCAGCACTCATGCTCACTATTTGGCACTGTCCACGCTCACTATCTGGCAGCACTCATGCTCACTATTTGGCACTGTACACGCTCACTATCTGGCAGCACTCACCACCTGGGCTCTGTATCCCATGCTGTTGTCAGCCATGGCCGCCAAGGACTTGAGGAAGGGGAACATGGCGGCCTTGGAGTGCGCCCAGCAGCCGACCAGGAGCTTCACCTCCACCCTGCGCTCAAACACGGCGCGGCGCAGCCGGTCGTCGATCTCCGGCCAGAACCTGCGTGGGGACACCATTATGGTGCTGCCAGGACCTGTGGGGCGCCGGAACTCCGGGTCACCCACAGCCCTGCCAGGACCTGTGGTGCCATAAATCCGGGTCACCCATAACCCTGCCAGGACCTGTGGTGCCATAAATCTGGGTCACCCATAACCCTGCCAGGACCTGTGGTGCCATAACTGCGGGTCACCCATAGCCCTGCCAGGACCTGTTGGGTGCCATAACTGCGGGTCAGCCACAGCCCTGCCAGGACCTGTGGTGCCATAACTGCGGGTCACCCACAGCCCTGCCAGGACCTGTGGTGCCATAACTGCGGGTCACCCACAGCCCTGCCAGGACCTGTCGGGGCGCTGGAACTCGGTGGCTGGCAGGTAACTCATCACCGCCACGCTGATGAACTGCTGGGCCGCATCGATGATGCTGAGCACTGCGTCCAGGTCCTGAGTGCGGCCCGGGGCGCAGAACGACGGCGGGGAGCTCTGAGGGACAACGCGGGGGGGGGGGGGTCAGCGGGGGTCCTCGGTACGAAGACCCCTCCTCCCCACATTGCCCCGAAGAACAGCAGGAGTGGGAGCTGGGGCTGCCAAATAGTGGGACAATGGGGGGCTGCCATGGAGTCAGTGCTGCCAAACGATGAGCGTGGCTGCTGCCCAATTGTGGTCATTGGGGCTGCCAAATAGTGGGGTGGGGGCTGCCCAATAGTGGGGAGGGGCTGCCCAGTAGTGGTCATTGGGGCTGCCCAATAGTGGGCTGGGGGATACCATGCAGTGGGGGGGGGGCTGCCAAATAGTGGGGTCATTGGGGCTGCCCAATTTTGGGGTGGGGGATGCCATGCAGTGGGGGAGGGGGCTGCCCAATTTTGGGTTGGGGGCTGCCCAATAGTGGGGTGGGGGCTGCCCAATAGTGGGGTGGGGGCTGCCAAATAGTGGGGTAGGGGCCGCCGAATAGTGGGGTGGGGGCTGCCAAATAGTGGGGTGGGGGCTGCCAAATAGTGGGGTAGCGGCTGCCGAATAGTGGGGTGGGGGCTGCCATGCAGTGGGGGGGGCTGCCCAATAGTGGGGTGGGGGCTGCCATGCAGTGGGGGGGGGCTGCCCAATAGTGGGGTGGGGGCTGCCCAATAGTGGGGGGGGGCTGCCCAATTGTGGGGGGGGGCTGCCCATTAGCGGGGGGGGGGGCTGCCCAATTGTGGGGTGGGGGCTGCCCAGTAGTGGGGGGGGGCTGCCCGTTAGTGGGGGGGGGGCTGCCGTGCAGTGAGTGCTGCCCGGTGGGGGTGGGCGCTGCCCAACGGAGCCCACCGAGAAGTAGAGGGCGGCCGGGGTCCCGTTGAGGCGCAGCCGCATGGGGGTCTCCATGTTGAAGGCGGTGGAGAAGTTGGAGGGCCAGGGGGAGGGGATGGAGGCGTTGGGGGCCCCCAGAGCCCAGTAGGCCTCGAACACCTTGGCCGCGTCCTGCGCCGCGCAGCTGCAGTTGTAGATGGCGACGCCGAGCTCCTTCACCTGCAGGGCGGGGAGCAGCTGGGGGCAAAGAGCAACAACACAACAGCACAACAACACAACAACGCGCAGCACAACAACACAACAGCACAACAACACAACAACGCACAGCACAACAACACAACAGCACGACAACACAACAACGCGCAGCACAACAACACAACAGCACAACAACACAACAACGCACAGCACAACAACACAACAGCACAACAACACAACAACGCGCAGCACAACAACACAACAGCACAACAACACAACAACGCACAGCACAACAACACAACAGCACAACACAACAACGCAACACAGCACAGCACAACAACACAACAGCACTACACAACAACACATCACAGCACAGCACAACACAACAGCACAAAAACACAACACACCACAGCACAGCACAACACAACAGCACAACAACACAACAACACAGCACAGCACAGCACAACAACACAACAGCACAACACAACACAGCACAGCACAGCAGCACAACAGCACAACAACACAACACAACACAGCACAGCACAACAACACACAGCACAGCACAACAGCACAACACAACAGCACAACACAGCAGCACAACAACACAACACAACAACACAACAACACAACAACACAGCGCAGCACAACACAACACACCACAACCCCATACAACACAACCCCACACAGCCCCACACAACCCCATGGGGTCACCACCCCCATCCCATCACCACAGGACCCATCACCGACCCCCTGAAGGGGACGCGAGGCGGTTGGTGGGGAGGGGGAACTCAGAGCCGTTATTTTGGGCGGATTTGGGTTTTTTTGCGTCCCCACCTGGGTGAGGGAGCGCCAGTCCATGTTGGCACTGCCGATGTAGAGGTGGGCGCCGTCGACGACCCACAGCTTGGTGTGCAGCACCCCGCCGGCCAGCCGCCCCACATTCACCACCCGCACCGCAGCACCTGGGGGGCAACAAGTCCCCACAGCCCACCTCTGAGACCCCCATATCCCACCTCTGAGACCCCCCCATAACCCACCTCTGGGACCCCCATATCCCACATCTGAGACCCCCCCATAACCCACCTCTGGGACCCCCATATCCCACCTCTGAGACCCCCCCCATAACCCACCTCTGGGACCCCCATATCCCACATCTGAGACGCCCCCCATAACCCACCTCTGGGACCCCCATATCCCACCTCTGAGACCCCCCCCATAACCCACCTCTGGGACCCCCATATCCCACATCTGAGACCCCCCCATAACCCACCTCTGGGACCCCCCATAACTCACCTCTGAGACCCCCCCATAACCCACCTCTGGGACCCCCATAGCCCACCTCTGGGACCCCCATAACCCACCTCTGGGACCCCCCATAACCCACCTCTGAGACCCCCATAACCCACCTCTGGGACCCCCTATAACCCACCTCTGAGACCCCCCCCATAAACCACCTCTGAGACCCCCATAATCCACCTCTGAGACCCCCATAACCACCTCTGGGACCCCCCCATAATCCACCTCTGGGACCCCCATAACCCACCTCTGGGACCCCCCCCATAACCCACCTCTGAGACCCCCCCATAACCCACCTCTGGGCCCCCCCCATAACCCACCTCTGGGACCCCATAACCCACCTCTGGGACCCCCATAGCCCACCTCTGGGACCCCCCATAACCCACCTCTGAGACCCCCATAACCACCTCTGGGACCCCCCCATAACCCACCTCTGGGACCCCCCCATAACCCACCTCTGAGACCCCCCCATAACCACCTCTGGGACCACCCCCATAACCCACCTCTGAGACCCCCATAACCACCTCTGGGACCCCCCCATAACCCACCTCTGGGACCCCCCCCATAACCCACCTCTGAGACCCCCCCATAACCACCTCTGGGACCACCCCCATAACCCACCTCTGGGACCCCCATATCCCACCTCTGAGACCCCCATAACCCACCTCTGGGACCCCCATAGCCCACCTCTGGGACCCCCCCATAACCCACCTCTGAGACCCCCCCCATAACCACCTCTGGGACCCCCCCCATAACCCACCTCTGAGACCCCCCCATAACCCACCTGTGAGACCCCCATAACCCACCTCTGGGACCCCCATAACCACCTCTGGGACCCCCCCCAAAACCCAGCATTTGGGCTCTCCATCTTTGTGCCCCCATTCCCCACCTCCGCATCCCCCCACACCCCAACTTTGGGTCCTCCCTCTTTGTGCCCCACACCCCAGTGCCGGGTGCCCCCATCTTTGGGTCCTGCCACAGCCCACCTATGGGTCCCCCAACCCGCCCCGCTGTGGGGCCGGCGCTCACCGCTGCGTTGTAGGGCCAGCAGGTCCCCCAGTGGGGCCGTGCGCCTCGGGGTGCTGACAGCCACCCTGACGGCCACCCCACGCCGGGGCAGCTGGAGGAGCTCAGCCAGGATGCGCTCACCCTACAGGGGGAAATGGGAAAAACATAAAATAAAACCAACAAATGGAGACTCACAGCGATGGGGGCGGGTTGGGCTGCGGGGCTGTGGGGCTCTGGGGTTGTGGGGCTCTGGGGCTGTGGAGCTGTGGGGCTCTGGGGTTGTGGGGCTGTGGGGCTGTGGGGTTGGGTTGTGGGGTTCTGGGGTTGTGGGGCTGTGGGGTTGTGGGGTTGGGTTGTGGGGCTGTGGGGCTGTGGGGTTGGGTTGTGGGGCTGTGGGGTTGGGTTGTGGGGTTGTGGGGCTGTGGGGTTGTGGGGCTGTGGGGTTGGGTTGTGGGGCTGTGGGGTTGTGGGGTTGTGGGGTTGGGGTGTGGGGCTGTGGGGCTGTGGGGTTCTGGGTTTGGGTTGTGGGGTTGTGGGGTTGGGTTGTGGGGCTGTGGGCTTGGGGTGTGGGGATGTGGAGCTGTGGGGTTGTGGGGTTGTGGGGCTGTGGGGTTGTGGGGCTGTGGGGGTGTGGGGCTGTGGGGCTGTGGGGCTGTGGGGCTGTGGGGCTGTGGGGCTGTGGGGCTGTGGGGCTGTGGGGCTGTGGGGCTGTGGGGCTGTGGGGCTGTGGGGCTGTGGGGCTGTGGGGCTGTGGGGCTGTGGAGCTGTGGGGTTGGGTTGTGCGGTTGTGGGGTTGTGGGGTTGTGGGGCTGTGGGTGTGTGGGGCTGTGGGGTTGTGGGGCTGTGGGTGTGTGGGGCTGTGGAGCTGTGGGGTTGGGGTGTGGGGTTGTGGGGCTGTGGGGCTGTGGGGTTGTGGGGCTGTGGGTGTGTGGGGCTGTGGAGCTGTGGGGTTGGGGTGTGGGGTTGTGGGGCTGTGGGGCTGTGGGGTTGTGGGGCTGTGGGGTTGTGGGGCTGTGGGGTTGTAGGGCTGTGGGGCTGTGGGGTTGGGGTGTGGGGTTGTAGGGCTGTGGCGCTGTGGGGTTGGGGTGTGGGGTTGTGGGGCTGTGGGGCTGTGGGGTTGTGGGGCTGTGGGGCTGTGGGGTTGTGCGGCTGTGGGGCTGTGGGGCTGTGGGGTTGTGGGGCTGTGGGGTTGTGGGGCTGTGGGGTTTGGTGGAGCCATGAATTCGGGATGGGATTTGGGGCCAGTCTGACGGCGTCGGGTTGAGCGCAGCCCAGCCCTGGGGCTGCAGCTGTGGGTCTGGGGAGGGGGGAGGGGGGGGCGGTTTGGGATTTGGGATCGTGGGATCGGGGCGGGGTCACAGAATTGGGTTGGGATCGTGGGACTGGGGTGGGATCCGTTCAGATGCACTGCGATCCATTGGGACCCATTGGGATCCATCAGAACCCAGCGGGACCCACAGTACCACGGGACCACGGGACCCACAGGACCCACAGGACCCACGGGACCCACAGAACCCACGGGACCCACTGGACCCAGAGGACCCACAGGACCCACGGGGACCACAGGACCCACGGGACCCACAGGACCCACGGGACCTACAGGACCCACAGGTCCCATGGGATCCACGGGACCCACGGGACCACGGGAACCATGGGACCACGGGACCTACAGGACCCACGTGACCCAGGGGACCACAGGACCCACAGAACCCATGGGACCCACGGGACCACAGGAGCCACAGGACCCACGGGACCCACAGAACCCACAGAACCCACAGAACCCACGGGACCACGGGACCACAGGAGCCACAGGACCCATGGGACCCACGGGAGCCACTGGACCCATGGGACCACGGGGCCATGGGACCCACGGGACCCACAGAACCCACGGGACCACAGGACCCACGGGACCACAGGACTCACAGAACCCATAGAACCCAAGGGACTCACGGGACCCACGGGACCCACAGAACCCACGGGATCCACGGGACCCACAGGACCCACGGGACCACGGGACCCACAGAACCCACAGAACCCACAGAACCCACGGGACACACGGGACCACGGGACCCACGGGACCCACGGGACCCACAGAACCCACGGAACCCATGCGACCCACGGGACCCACGGGATGCGCAGCGCGGCGCTGCGGCCCGGTACCGGTGCTGCCGAGGGCTCCGTGGTTCCCGTGTCATTGTTGGTCAGTGTCCAATAGAAGGAGGCGACGTCGAGGCTGCGCTGCGCCGAGCCGAGGAGCTGCAGCCAGGTGGAGAACGTGGAGGGGAGGGGGCCGGGGGGCAGCCCTGCGGGGGTGCTTTCAACCAGCACGGCTCTGCAACGCAGTGCAATGCAGCGCAATGCAGCGCCATGCAGTGCAGCACCAACACCCTGCAGTGCACCGCAATGCAGCACCGACACCGTGCGGTGCAACACCAACACCATGCAGTGCACTGCAGTGCAGCACCAACACCATGCAATGCAGCACCAACACCATGCGGTGCAGTGCAATGCAGCACCAACACCATGCAGTGCACTGCAGTGCAGCACCAACACCATGCACTGCAATGCAAACCCTGGAGGGTGCTTTCAACCAGCACGGCTCTGCAACGCAGCGCAACGCAGCGCAATGCAATGCCATGCAGTGCAACACCAACACTGTGCAGTGCACTTCAGTGCAGCACCAACACCATGCAGTGCAGTGCAATGCACCACCAGCACCATGCAGCAACATGCAGTGCAGCACCAACATCATGCAGTGCAGTGCAGCACCCTGCAGTGCAGTGCAATGCAGCGCCATGCAGTGCAACACCATGCAGTGCAATACCCTGCAGTGCAGCACCAACACCCTGCAGTGCAGCACCAACACCCTGCAGTGCAGCACCAACACCCTGCAGTGCAGCACCAACACCAACACCCTGCAGTGCACTGCAGTGCAGCACCAACACCACGCAATGCAACACCATGCACTGCATTGCAACACTGTGCAGTGCAACACCAACACCGTGTAGCACAACACAACACAACGCAACACCAACGCAACACCAACGCAACACCAGCGCAGCGCCCACCCGCCAAAAGGCCCCCAATGCCCCAAATCTGCTGCGCCCCGCATTTTTGTACCCCAAAGTGCCCCCAAATGCCCCAAAGATCCAAATTCTCCCACCCCAAAATGCCCAAACCTGTCGTGCCCCAAACGTCCGAATCCTTCTGTACCAAAAAAGCCCCAAATTCCGCCCCCCCCCCCCCAATACCTGCAGTCGTCCCCACAGCCGTTGGCCCCATTCTGACCCCGCAGCTCCGAGGTTCCCCCGAGGCCGAAGAAGAGGAAGAGGAGGAGGAAGGAGAGGATCCCAAGGGTGGCGCAGAGCAGGGCAGGCTGGGAGGGTGAAAATGGGGCAAAAAATAGCAATTCAGGGCCAAAAAAATAAAAAATATATATAAAAAAAGGGCAATTTGGGGCAATTTAGGGTGATTTTAGGAGGTTTACCAGGAGGAGGCGGCGGGGGGAATCCGGCGGTGTGGGGGGGTCCGTGGGGGGCAGCTGGAAATGGGACACAGAGGAGAGAAGTTTTGGGGTGAAATGGGGCGAAATTGGGGAAAAACATCCTGGAGGTGGATTGGGGAGGGGGGAGGGGGGCAGCGTATTTGGGATGGGGGGGTAATGGGGGGTGGGGGGCATCGGGACCCCCAAGCGTGGGGTTTGGGGGGGCAATGGGGGGCAAAAGGCGGTGGGAGTCAAAGTTTTGGGGTGAAATCGGGATAGAAATGGGCAGAAATGATGTTTAGGATGGGTGTGGGGTCAGAGAGGGGCTGTGGGACCCCAAGCGTGGGGTTTGGGGGGTGAATGTGGGGCAGGGGGCTTCGGGACCCCCACGTGTGGGGCAGGGGGCTCCATACCTTCTCATAGACCACGCCGGGTTTCATCGCTGCTTTTCGCCGCTTCCGAAGCCACTTCCAAAAGACCCCAAATAGTTGTGGGGCTGCCCCACAGCGCAGCCCAACCTGCGCCCCACTGCCAACCCCACGCTGACTCACGGGGCCTCACGTGCCCCACAGACGGGGAGGGGAAGTGGGACGGCCCCAAACTGGGAGGGGTTCCCTGGGGGTGGGGGGCAGGATGGGGTGGGATTGGGGTGGGATTGGGGTGGATTTGGGTCAGGATTTGGGGATATTGGGGTGTTTTGGGGTCGGGATTTGAGGATATTGGGGTGTTTTGGGGTTGAGATTTGGGGATATTTGGGTGGATTTGGGGATATTTGGGTGTTTTGGGGTCGGGATTTGGGGATGATTGGCTGTTTGGGGTCAGGATTTGGGGATATTTGGGTGTTTTGGGGTCGAGGTTTGGGGACATTTGGGTGTTTTGGGGTCAGGATTTGGGGATATTTGGGTGTTTTGGGGTCAGGATTTGGGGATATTGGGGTGTTTTGGGGTCAGGATTTGGGGATATTTGGGTGTTTGGGGTCGGGATTTGGGGTCATTTGGGGCGGATTTGGGGACATTTGGGTGTTTGGGGTTGGGATTTGGGGTCATTTGGGGCGGATTTGGGGACATTTGGGTGTTTTGGGGTCGGGATTTGAGGATATTGGGGTGTTTTGGGGTTGGGATTTGGGGATATTTGGGTGGATTTGGGGATATTTGGGTGTTTTGGGGTCGGGATTTGGGGATGATTGGCTGTTTGGGGTCAGGATTTGGGGATATTTGGGTGTTTTGGGGTCGAGGTTTGGGGACATTTGGGTGTTTTGGGGTCAGGATTTGGGGATATTTGGGTGTTTTGGGGTCAGGATTTGGGGATATTGGGGTGTTTTGGGGTCAGGATTTGGGGACATTTGGGTGTTTGGGGTCGGGATTTGGGGTCATTTGGGGCGGATTTGGGGACATTTGGGTGTTTTGGGGTCAGGATTTGGGGATATTTGGGTGTTTTGGGGTCAGGATTTGGGGACATTTGGGGCAGATTTGGGGACATTTGGGTGTTTTGGGGTCAGGAGTTGGGGATATTTGGGTGGATTTGGGGTCAGGATTTGGGGATATTTGGGTGGATTTGGGGATATTTGGGTATTTTAGGGTCAGGAGTTGGGGATATTTGGGGTGGATTTGGGGTCAGGATTTGGGGACATTTGTGTGCATTTGGGGTTGGGATTTGGGGACATTTGGGGTGGATTTGGGGATATTTGGGTGTTTTGGGGTCGGGATTTGGGGACATTTGGGGCGGATTTGGGGACATTTGGGTGTTTTGGGGTTGGGATTTGGAGACATTTGGGTGGATTTGGGGTTGGGATTTGGGGACATTTGGGGCGGATTTGGGGATATTTGGGTGTTTTGGGGTCGGGATTTGGGGACATTTGGGTGGATTTGGGGTTGGGATTTGGGGACATTTGGGGCGGATTTGGGAATATTTGGGTGTTTTGGGGTTGGGATTTGGGGATATTTGGGTATTTTAGGGTCAGGAGTTGGGGATATTTGGGTGGATTTGGGGTCAGGAGTGGGATTGGGGTCGGGATTTGGGGATATTTGGGTGTTTTGGGGTCGGGATTTGGGGATATTGGGGTGTTTTGGGGTCGGGATTTGGGGACATTTGTGTGCATTTGGGGTTGGGATTTGGGGACATTTGGGGTGGATTTGGGGATATTTGGGTGTTTTGGGGTCGGGATTTGGGGACATTTGGGTGTTTTGGGGTCAGGATTTGGGGACATTTGGGTGGATTTGGGGTCAGGATTCGGGGACATTTGGGGCGGATTTGGGGACATTTGGGGCATTTTAGGCTCAGGACTGGAGAACATTTGGGGTCAGGGATGGGACCGAGGTCAGAATTTGGGGATATTCGGGGATTTTGGGGTATTTCAGGGTCAGCGTTGGCGACGTTTGGGGTCAGGGTGGATTTGGGCCGGGGTTTGGGGATGTTTGTGGCGGATTTGGGGCTTTTCGGGGACAACTTGGGGCTCCGACCAACTCCAGCCCGCGATCCGGCGGATCTGGGGCATTTTGGGGCCGATTTCGGGCACTTTCGACCCTTTTCACCCCCGCCCCTCCCCCCCCCCAGCCGTACCGGAGGTCTCGGGGGGGCGGATCCGTGGGGGGGCGCCCGCCGCCGCGCAGCGCTCTATGATCACCGCTCCCGTTTTCCCAGGGCGCGGAGATATGACGTCACGTCCGGCTGTCTGCGGTCAGCACTTCCGGTTGGGGCCTGGACGGGAGGGTGCGAGGCGCCGCGATGCGGCGGGGGAGGTTTGTGAGGAAATGGGGGCGGGGGGACGGGGAAGGGGCTGCAGGGCAGGAGCTGCGGGGCGGGGGAAGCTGTGGGGCCGGTGGTCCCTTGGGGCTGCGGGTCTTTGTGGGGCAGGCGGGTGCCTATGGGGCAGGCGGCTGAAGGGTTGGGGGTCTGTGTGGGGCAGGGGGCTGTGGGGCCGGGGGTCCGTGTGGGGCAGGACGTGGTAGGGTAGGGGCTGTGGGGCTGTGGGTTCATATGGGGCAGGGATTGGTGTGGGTCAGCGGTCCCTATGGGGCAGGGAGCTGTGGGGCAAGGGGTCCATATGGGGCTGGGGGCTGTGGGGCCGGGGGTCTGTGTGGGGCAGGAGGAGGTAGGGAAAGGGTACGGATTGGGCCCCTATGGAGCCAGGGGTCTCTGTGGGGCTGTAGGTCCCTATGGGGGCAGGAGGTCCCCGTGGGGCGGGGGGTCCCCGTGGGGCGGGGGTCCCCGTGGGGCGGGCGTCCCTGTGGGGCAGGGGTTCCCTGTGGGGCAGGGGTTCCCTGTGGGGCAGGGGGTCCATATGGGGCAGGGGGTCCATATGGGGCAGGGGGTCCATATGGGGCAGGGGGCTGTGGGGCCGGGGGTCCGTGTGGGGCAGGACGTGGTAGGGTAGGGGCTGTGGGTTCATATGGGGCAGGGATTGGTGTGGGTCAGCGGTCCCTATAGGGCAGGGAGCTGTGGGGCAAGGGGTCCATATGGGGCTGGGGGCTGTGGGGCCGGGGGTCTGTGTGGGGCAGGAGGAGGTAGGGAAAGGGTACGGATTGGGCCCCTATGGAGCCAGGGGTCTCTGTGGGGCTGTAGGTCCCTATGGGGGCAGGGAATCCCTGTGGGGCGGGGGTTCCCTGTGGGGCGGGGGTTCCCTGTGGGGCAGCCCCTCCCTGTCCCGCCCCATTGCAGGCACTCAGGGATGGCGGAGCTGCGGCGCCGGTGACGATGGGTGAGCGCAGCGCCCCCAAAATCCCCCAAATCGCCCCCAAAAATCCTCAAAACCGCCCCAAAATCAACATCCCCCCCCACCCCCCAGCCACCTCCGAGTGGATTCAGTTCTTCCGAGATGCGGGGATCCCCCCCGGCCCCGCCGTCAGCTACGCCGTCGCCTTCGTGGACAATCGGTGAGCGACCCAAATCCACCGCTTTTCACCCCAAAATTGAGACTGTGGCGGCGCCGCGGTTTGCCCCAATTCAGACCTTTTTTGCCCCATTTCCTGCCTTCTTTTCTTTGTTAGAAAACCCTTTGTCCCATTTCCGGACCATTTTTGGGATATTTATGGCCCATTTTGTGTGGATTTGCCCATTTTTGCCCCATTTAAGTCCATTCTCACCCATTTCAAACCTTTTTTCCCCCACTTTAGGCCCATTTTGCACCATTTGGGGCCATTTCTGCTGTTTGGGGGCAGATTTCCCCATTTTCGTCCCACTTTTGGGCAGATTTTGTCCCATTTGGGGGCAATCTGAGCCATTTTTCCTTCCCTTCCAGCCCATTTTTCCTCACGAGTGCAATTTTTGCTCAGTTCTGACCCATTCCTCTTCAATCTGAGCCCTTTTTGCCCCACTTCGACCCCTTTCTCCCTACTTTCATTCCCCTTTGCACCAATTTAGCCCCGTTTCAGAGCCGCCTTCGCCCTTTTGGGGCCTTTTTCCCCCCCTTCAGGCCCACGTTGCTCCGTTTCGAGCCTTTTTTGCCCCATTTTGGGCCATTTTTGCTGCGTTCTCAGCCGGTTTTTGTTCCTTTTTGGGGCCGTTTCCCCATTTCTGCAGCATCCAGAAGCACATGTTGTTGGACCTGACGAAGGAGCTGATGCACGAGTTGGGCATCACTTTGGTGGGCGACGTCATTGCCATCCTCAAGCATGCCAAGGTGGCCTACAGGCAGGTGAGGCCAGACCGCCCCAAAATGGCCCCAAATGACCCCAAATCTGCTCTAAACAACCCCAAAATTGCCTCCAACCACTCAAAAACGGCCAAAACCTGCCCCAAGTGACCCCAAATCCACTCCAAGCCGAACCAAAATTGTCCAAATACACCCCAAAACTGCCAAAACCTGCCTAAAATGACCCCAAACTGCCCCAAATCTGCTCCAGACCACCCCAAAATGATTCCAAACCACCCCAGAATTGTCCAAATACACCCCAAAATGACCCAGAACCACCACGCAGCCTCAAGTCCATCCAATGCTGCCCCAAATCATCCCAAACTGCCACCGAAACGCCCCAAAAGTACCAAAAAATGGCCCCCAAAGTACCCGAAATTACTGAAAATCACTACAAAATGCCCCCAAGCCCCCCAAATCTGCCCCCAAACGACCCCAAATGACCCCAAACCTGCCCTCAAACGACCCCCCCCCCTGTTCCCAGACCTCCCCTCTCTAATTAGGCTAATTAAGGCGGCTCGTTACCCCGCAGGAAATGTGCCGTGCAGCCACAGAGGCGCTGACCCCCCCCAGTGCCCCCCCGGAGCCGCGGCGCTGCGCCAACAGCGGTGAGTGCAGCAGGGCTGCTAATTAATAGCAGCCTTAATTACAGCACCTTGGAATTAACGACCTCAGCTCTGAGCTCCTTTTGCGTCCCCCCCCCCCCATTGCCCCCAATTTTGAGCTTTTTGCCCCCAGTTTTGAGCTTTTTGCCCGCAATTTTGAGCCATTTTTGCCCCCAAATTTTGGTCCCTTTTCCTCCTCGTTTTTGCCCCCAATTTTGAGCCCTTTCCACCTCTTTCATTTCCTTTTCCAGCCCCACTTCGAGTCCATTTCCCCCCACTTCCCCTCTCCCCCAGTTACCCCCCACCATTAACGACGACCTCTAATTAACGCTCTGCTAATTACCCCCACAGCCGCCGGTCGGATGATCGCCAACAGCCTCAGCCGCGATCCCACCTCCATCTCCATCACCGTCCCCAACCACAGTACATCCCCCCCCCCCCCCAAACCCCCCTTCTCCCCCTCCCCAATTCCCCCCCCCCCTATTTTTGGGTCCAATTCTGCCCATTTTTGCCCCCAGGTTCCCCCCCCGTGCCCCCAAAGCAGCGCCGCCTTGCAGCCGACGCAGCCCCCCGCCCCCGGCGCAGCCCTGCCACCCCAGGTACCAAAACACCCCAAAAGACCCCAAAACGCCCCAAATTCCCCCTCCCTGGGGAGTCTCCCCTCCTCAGGACCCCTCAGCATCCCCCAAACTTCTCCTTCCGCCCCCAAGCCCCCCCGATTTCTGCTCCTTTTCCCCCAAATCCCTCCTCCTCTCCCCTCCCCCGCAATGCACCCAGCTCTCCACTCCCCCAAAATCTCCTTCCCCCCATCCCCAAATTTATTCTTCCCCCCCCTAAAACGCCCCAAATTCTTCCTTCCATTTCCCCCAAATGCCCCAAATTTCCCATTTCCAAGTCCCCAAATTTCCCTTCATTTCCCCCAAACTTCCGCACCCTCCCCCCTATTTCCCCCCTTTCACCAATCCCACAATTTTTCCCCCCAAACTTTGGCCGCGTTAAAAAATCCCCGTTTCTGGAAGCAGCCAATTTTGCATTTTTCTCTAAATTATGGTGTTGGTTTTTTTTTTTTTTGATTTTTACCCCAAATTCTCCTTTTTTTCCCTTAAATTCAGCCCTGCAGAGGACGTCGGTGTTCGACCGCCTGGGAGCAGAGACGGAGCTCAGCAAGGTGGAGGAATTTGGGGTGAATTGGGGCAGATTTGGGTCAGGAAACCTTTTGGGGTTTTGCTCAATTTGGGTCAGAATTGGGGTTTTGGGAGTGTTTTTGTAGGGCCAGGCGGGGCTGCGTTTGTAGGGTGGTAATGGGAGCTGGTGTTGGACCCCAAAATGGGGCGGGGGGGGGGAGGTGAGGGGGCAAATGGGACCCAAAGGTGGGGGGGACGGACCCCAAAATGGGATGTGGGGGTAGGGGGACCCGGACCCTAAAATGGGACTTAAAGGGGGAGGGGAGTGACCTCAAAATGGGACCTAAAGGTTGGGGGGGGGGGGTTGACCCCAAAATGGGCTGGAAGGATGGAACCTAAAATGGGGCTGGGTGGGGTGGGCACAAAATTGGGACCGAATGTAGATGGGATGGTGGGGGGGGGGGGGGACACAGAATTGGGACCGAGGGTAAATGGGACCCGAGGGAGTGGGGAACCCCAAAATGGGACTGGAGGGGGGCGGGGGGCAGCTGTGCCCATGAGGGCTCAGCCCCCCCCCCCCCCAGGACCCTGTGTTCCCCCCCAGCCCGCCGTGGGGGTGTTTGGCCGCCTGGGCTCCGCGCCCCCCGCCTCCCCCCCCCCATCACCGGAGGACGACGACGGCCGCCCGCTGCCTTACGCCGGGGTCCTGAAGAAGCCGCCGCCCCCCCCAGCTCCTCGGGACCCCCCCCCACCATCGCAACCCCCTGCCGCCCCCCCGACCCCCTCCGAGGCTCCGTCGCCCCCCCCGGCCCCCCAGGATTGCAGGGTCAGCAGCAGCAGAAGGGGGAGACCCCCCCGGGGGGGGGCGGTGCGGCTGCACCGAGGTTGGGGGGGTCCTGGGGCGCGGATGGACGGCGCCGGGGGGGTCAGCGTGTTCCGCAGGCTGGGGAGGAAGCTGCTGTGACGTCATCGAGCGGCGCCGCGACGTCATCGCTTGGAGGTGGGGCACCGTCGGTGACGTCAGCGGGGCTGTGATGTCATCGCTCAGTGCGGCGACGTCATCGTTTGGTGGGGTGATGTCATCGCCTGGAGGTGTGACGTCACCATCTGGCGCCGCGGTGTCATGGCTTGGTGATGGAGGGACAGGGGGGGCCAGCATTTGGCGCTGTGATGTCGTCGCTTGGCGGCGGTGACGTCATCGGAGCTGTGACGTCATCATTCGGTGCCTTGATGTTGTCACCCGGAGCTCTGAAGTCGGGACTTGGAGCTGTGACGTCATCGTTCGGTGTCACGATGCCATCGCTTGGCGCCGTGACGTCATCACTACCAGCGGTGACGTCGCCATGCGATGCTGTGACATCATGGGGTGCCGTGACGTCACCGTGGGGGGGGAGGCAGACAGCGGGACGATTTTTCATCCCCGTTTTGCCCAAAATCAGCGTTTTCTGCCCTGCTTTCGCTCAGATTTGGGGATTCCCATTATTTCACACCCCCCCTCCTCCTTTTTCTCCCAAACCGGGGCTTTTCAGCCCAACTTTAACCCAAATCTCCGTTTCATCCCCAAACCAAACTTTTTCTTCAACGTTTGCCCATTTTTCCGCCACCTCTTTTCCCTTTTAAGGGAACCCTTTCCCTTTTTAAAGCATTTTTCTCATTTTCCACTCTTATTTCCTTCCTTTTTTCTCCCATTTTTTTCTTTGCTTTTTCCATTTTTTCCCCTTTTCCATGAATTTTACTTCATTTTTTCCCGTTCCCCCCATTCTTTCCTATTTATTCCCCTTTTCCCCCCTTCCCCATATTTCAATTCTGCCGCTTTGGAGTCAGGCTGAAAAAAGGCCAAATCTCCCCAAAACGCAAACACCCAAATCCCATTTTTTCACCCAAACTTCACTTTGTTGCCCCCTCCTCCCTCAAACCCCCCCATGGGGTTCTGCAGGCTCAAATTTTGGGGTGAAACCGTCGGATTTTGGGTCCCCCCCCCTCTCCCCCCCACGCATCAGCGGTTCCCCCGGGGCGGTTCCGTCCGTTTGCTGTGGGTTTGGCTCTGAATTTTGGGTTGATTTTCCGTTTTTTTGGGGTGCGTGGTTTTTTTTCTTCTCATTTTTGTGCTTTTCTGCAGTTTTGATGCCACGTTTTCACGTTACCCGATTTTTCCCCACCCCCTCACGCTCAGAGCGCTTTTATCGTGTGCAGCAGTGCTGGAAAACACCAAAAAAAAAGGCAAAAAAGCGAAACAAAAAACACCAAAAATCGAACACTTTTTGGAGGCTTTGCCAACAAATGGCACCAAGGAAGTTTTTGGCTTCTCCCCCCTCTGTGCCTCCCGGTTCCCTTCCGTTTCCCTTCCGTTCCCCTCACGGTTGAGGAATGGCGGGGGGGGGGGCGGTGCGAATAAAGGACATTTTTTGGAGCTTTGCCGTTTTTCGGCTTTATTTCACCCATGTTTCGCCCTAAAAAACGACACAACTTCCGCCCCCGCGTGGGGTGGCCGCTGAGATGAATTCCGTGGCGTTTTAATAAGATTTCACAGTTTCATAATTTCGTGGAGAAATTCGCGCCATGGGACCGGAACCGGAAGCGGCTGTGGCCCTATTAAGGATACAACCGGAAGCGGGTGCGGCCCGCACTTCCGGAGGCGACGCTCTCCGCGTTATCACCGCCCACGCGTGGGTCGGCCCGCGGTGCGCGCGCAGATTCGTTTTCAAAATATTCATCTTTCCGCGAGCGAACGATCTTCCGCTTTCATCCGTAACCGGAAGCGGGCGCGCTAGATACCGGAAGCAGGTGAAGCCTACGCTTCCGGTCGCGACGCGCCGTGCGCGTGCGCCGTGTGCGCGCGGACGCCGTCCCTCCGCTCTGCGCAGGCGCGGCGCACGCGCAGTTCCTCTCCGTGCCTTGTGGGGGAGGGGTCAGCGCATGCGCAGCGCGTCCCCGGGCGGCGCGCGGGGTCGATCCGTTGGCGTCCCGCGAAGCCCCGCCGTCCCCGCGCCCCCCCCGCACCGCCCGGGCCGCGCGGGAGGAGGAAGCGGAGGCGGAACGCGGAGGGGGGGGGGACAGGGGGCAGGGGGCCGAGCGGCGGCGGGATGAACGGAACGGCCCGGCCGGGCCTGCGGCGTCCATGACAGGTGGGGGGGGGTCCTTCCCACAGCCCCGGGTTTGGGCGCGAAATGGCGGATTTGGGGCTTTTTGTGCCGTGTGGGGTTTGGTGGTGATGGGGGCGATGCGAGGTGGGGGGATTTGGGGGCGGAAATTGGGGGGTTGGGGTGGAAAAAGCGGGGATTGGGTGGAAAAATGGGGGGGTGGGGTGGAAAAGGAGAACTTGAGGGGTTTGGGGGATGAAAATGGGGATTTGGGGGGTTGGGGTGGAAAATGGGTGAAATTGTGGGGGTTGGGGAAGGGAAAATGGGGGTCTGGGGGAGTTCGGGTGAGAAAAGGGAGAAATTGTGGGGTTTGGGGTGGAAAAAAGTGGAATTTTGAGGGTTTGGGGAATGAAAATGGGGGGGTTTGGGATGAAGAGGGGAATTTATGGGGTTTGGGGTATAAAGATGGGGGATTTGGGGGGGTTGGGGTGGAAGAAGGTGTGAATTTGTGGGATTTAGGGGATGAAAATGAGGGATTTGCGGTCCTCATCTTTTCGTTACTTTGGGACCTTTTTTGGGAGTTCTTGGGGTCTTTTTTGAGTCTCTTTGGGGTCTTTTTGTATCATTTTGGGGCACTTTTGAGTCACCTTTTGTCCCTTCGTTCCTTTGGGGCCTTTTTTGCGTCCCTGGGATTTTTTGGGGGATCCTTTTTTTGGACTTTTTGGATTCTGTTTTTTTTTTAATTTTTCTGGGGCCTTTTGGGGCCTTTTTCGATCCTCTTCATATTTTTGGGGCGTTTTTGGATCCTTTTCGTTCTTTTGGGGTCTTTTGGGGACCCGTTTTCTTCCTTGTTCCTTTTGGGGCATTTTGGGTCTTTTGGGGGCATTTTTGGGTCCCATTTCCTTTTTTCACCCCTTTTGGGGCGCTTTTGAGGCACTTTTGAGTCCATTTGGGTCCTTTTGGGGTCCTGTCCCCCCCCTCTTTGGAGTGCTGCCCCCCCACCTCATTTCTCACCAATTTCTCTCCCCCCCCAAAATCTGCAGAAATTCCCCTTTTTCCAAACCCCAAAATGAACCAATTTCCACTTTTTTGGGGCCGCAGCTCTCCCACCCCATCCCGCCACTCATTTTCTTAATTACTACTTTTTTCATTAGTTAATTAACCCCAAATTGGGGCCGGGTGGAGATGAGCACGGGGGGGGGGGGCTGCGCTCTCCTCCCCCTCTGAAACATTTCCCCGCTTTTCATTGCTTTTGGGGTTTTTTGCCCCAAATTTGTGTCCCCGCGTCGGAGCAAATCCTTGGGGTGGCTCCCAGCCGTCGCCGTTTGTGGGGTCGCCCTACGGGGCGAGGGGGGCAGGCGGTGGTTTTGAGGCCGAACGAGTGAGATTTGGGGTTTTTGGGTTTCCTCAGGTCCCCCATAACCGCGGCGTCGCAGGGAGCAGCGCCATGAGCGAAGTGGCCGTGGTGAAGGAGGGCTGGCTGCACAAGAGGGGTAGGGGGGTTGGTTTTGGGGGTTTGGTCCTTTTTGGGGTTTGGTCCTTTTTGGGGTTTGGTCCTTTTTGGGGTTTGGTCCTTGGGGTCTGGTTCTCGGGTTGGCCTCTGGGAGTTTGGTCCCTTTTGGGGTTTTGGTCCCTTTGGGGTTTGGGCCTTTGGGGTTTTGTCCCTTTGGGGGTCACTGAGGTGTTGTTCCGTGGGACTTTACGCTTTTGGGGTCCTGGTCTTTTTCAGGGTTCTTTGGGGAATTGTTTTGTGGGCCGTTGCCCTTTTGGGGCTGGTGCCCCTTTTGGAGCCGCTGCCCTTTGGGGTGCCACCTTTGGGGTGACAGCGATGGCTGACGGCCCGGTGACGTTTGTGGGGTGACCCCATAGCAGAGCTCACCCAGCTCTTCCTGTCCGTTTCCCCCTTCTGGTGCCATTCTGTCCCATCCTCCCTGCACCGCTCAGCTCCTCCCGCTCCCACCCCAAATCTCCCAGTTTCTGCTCTCTGAGGGCATTGTGGGGCGGTCAGGGCCCTTTTTGGGGCGGTTGGGGACCTTTTTGGGGTCATCAGGGCCCTTTTTGGGGCAGTTGGGGACCTTTTTGGGGCCATCAGGACCCTTTTTGTGGATCGCATCCCGACCCCAAACCTGCCCTTCGGCTCCTTTGAGGATCCAAACCCAACACGACGTCGGGTCGCTCCGTTTGACCCCGGCAGACCCCAAAGTGGAGCCGCGGCGCCGCCCTTCCCCACCGTCCCGTTTTCCTCCCCAACCCCCCAATTTTGGGGCCGTTTGGGGCCGTTTTGTAGGGGAATACATCAAGACGTGGCGGCCCCGCTATTTCCTGCTGAAGAGCGACGGCTCCTTCATTGGCTACAAGGAGCGGCCCGAGAGCCCCGACGGCGCCTCGCCGCCCCTCAACAACTTCTCGGTGGCAGGTCTGCGGCCTCGGGGTCGTTTCCCCTCGTTTCCGTGACTTCGTTGTGGGTTGGGGTCCCGTTTCCGTTCTTGGGAGTCCTTGGGGTGTTTTTGGGGTTGCTTTGGGGCAGGTTTTGGTCCCAGAGTGCCGTGACGTTTTTTTGGTGTCCCCATGTTACATCCCGTTGGTGTCCCGTTGGTGTCCCCATAGCGGATCCTATTGTTGTCCCGTTGGTGTCCCCATAGCGGATCCTATTGTTGTCCCGTTGGTGTCCCCATAGCGGATCCTATTGTTGTCCCGTTGGTGTCCCCATAGCGGATCCCATTGTTGTCCCGTTGGTATCCCCATAGCGGATTCTATTGTTGTCCCGTTGGTGTCCCCATAGCGGATCCTATTGTTGTCCCGTTGGTGTCCCCGTAGCGGATCCTATTGTTGTCCCGTTGGTGTCCCCATAGCGGATCCCATTGTTGTCCCGTTGGTGTCCCCGTAGCGGATCCCATTGTTGTCCCGTTGGTATCCCCATAGCGGATTCTATTGTTGTCCCGTTGGTGTCCCCATAGCGGATCCTATTGTTGTCCCGTTGGTGTCCCCATAGCGGATCCCATTGTTGTCCCGTTGGTATCCCCATAGCGGATTCTATTGTTGTCCCGTTGGTGTCCCCATAGCGGATCCTATTGTTGTCCCGTTGGTGTCCCCATAGCGGATCCCATTGTTGTCCCGTTGGTGTCCCCATAGCGGATCCCATTGTTGTCCCGTTGGTATCCCCATAGCGGATTCTATTGTTGTCCCGTTGGTGTCCCCATAGCGGATCCTGTTGTTGTCCCGTTGGTGTCCCCATAGCGGATCCTGTTGTCCCGTTCGTGTCCCCATAGCGGATCCTGTTGTCCCGTTCATGTCCCCATAGCGGATCCTGTTGTTGTCCCGTTGGTGTCCCCATAGCGGATCCCATTGGGGTCCCCATACTGGATCCTATTGCTGCCCCCATAACGCTTCCTTTGTGTTCTGTGCTGGATCCCATTGCTGCCCCTATAGGGCCGTCCCGCCCCATAGCTGCCCTGTAGGGCCGTCCCGTCCCGCCCCATAGCTGCCCTGTAGGGCTGTCCCGTCCTGCCCCATAGCTGCCCTATAGGGCCGTCCGCTCTTCTTCTGCCCCATAGCTTCCCTATAGGGCTGTTCCCTCCTCTCCCGCCCCACAGGTGCCCTATAGGACTGTCCCGTGGCCTCCCGCCTCATAGCTGCCCTGTAGGGCCGTCCCCTCCTGTCCCGCCCCATAGCTGCCCGTAGGCCCATCCCCTCTTCTCTCATCCCATAGCTGCCCTATAGGCCCGTCCCCTCTCCTCCCGCTCCATAGCTACCCTATAGGCCCGTTCCCTCTCCTCCCGCCCCATAGCTGCCCTGTAGGGTCATCTCGTCCCACCCCATAACTGCCCTATAGGCCCATTCCCTCTTCTCCCATCCCATAGCCGCCTTATAGGCCCGTTCTCTCTCTTCCCGCCCCATAGCTGCCCTGTAGGGCCGTCCCCTCCCGCCCCATAGCTGCCCTGTAGCACATCCCCTCCCGCCCCATAGCTGCCCTGTAGGGCATCCCCTCCCGCCCCATAGCTGCCCTGTAGGGCATCCCCTCCCGCCCCATAGCTGCCCTATAGGCCCATCCCGTCCCGCCCCACAGAGTGCCAGCTGATGAAGACGGAGCGCCCGCGCCCCAACACCTTCGTCATCCGCTGCCTGCAATGGACGACGGTCATCGAGAGGACTTTCCACGTGGATTCCCCCGAGGAGCGGTGGGCGGCCGTGGCCCCAAAGACCCCAAATCCCCCCCGGATTGAGCCCGAAACGTCGCCCCGCTCACCCGGCCCCGCTGTGCCCGCAGGGAGGAGTGGATGCGGGCCATCCAGACGGTGGCCAACAGCCTGAAGGAGCAGCAGCCGGGGGGAGACGGGGGGGACTGCAAATGTGGGACCCCCGGGGACAACGGCGGGGCGGAGGAGATGGAGGTCGCCGTCAGCAAGAGCAGGGCCAAGGCTGTGAGTGGGGGGGTCTGGAGGGGTCTGGGGGGGGGAAAGGTGGGAGGGAGGGAGGGCTCCGGGGGTTTGGTTCCTACTGGGGGGAGTGGGGGGGATTCGAATGGGGTGATGCGGATGGAGGAGGTGGAGTCACTGTCAGCAAGAGCTGGGGCAGTGCTGGGAGTGGGGGGCGGGGGGGGGAAGATGTGGGGGTCTGGGGGGTGAGAAAGGTGGGAGGGAGGGCTCTGGGGGTTTGGTTCCTATTGGGGTGATTGGGGGGGAGTGGGGGGGATTCAAACGGGGTGATGGGGGTGGAGGGAATGGAGTCACTGTCAGCAAGAGCTGAGGCAGGGCTGGGAATGGGGGGGGTCTGGGGGGGGGAAGGGTGGGAGGGCTTTGGGTGCTTGGTTCCTATTGGGGTGATAGGGGGGGGATTCCAAATGGGGTGATTGGGGTGGCAGGGCTGCTGGGGGTGGGGGAAATGGGGGGGGTCTTAATGGGGTGGTTGGGGTGGCAGCGCTGCTGGGGGGCTCATTTCCAGCTGGAAATGGGTCTGAAAGGATTCAGTTCTTCTGCTGGTTCCCAGTGGGGGTCGCTGGGGGTGTACAGCCCCCCTCCCCCCCCCCCAAACCTCCCCCATCCCCGTTTCTGCGCCGCAGACGATGAACGACTTTGATTACCTGAAGCTGCTGGGGAAGGGCACCTTTGGGAAGGTGATCCTGGTGAGGGAAAAAGCCACAGGGCGCTACTACGCCATGAAGATCCTGCGCAAGGAGGTCATCATCGCCAAGGTGGGGGTCCCAAAAGCGCCCCAATCCGCCCCAAAACGTGGCTCTGTGTCCCACATCCAGGTCCGATGGGACTGGGGTGCATTGGGAGCCTTCAGAGTGCCCCAGACTGTGGGAATGTGCCTCCCACATCCCCAGTGCCCCATAAGCAGCGGGGTTGTGGGGCTGTGGGGCCATAGCAGTGCCCCATAAGCAGCGGGGTTGTGGGGCCATAGCACCATAGCAGTGCCCCATAAGCAGCAGGGCTGTGGGGCCATAGCAGTGCCCCATAAGCAGCAGGGCTGTGGGGCCATAGCAGTGCCCCATAAGCAGCAGGGCTGTGAGGCCATAGCAGTGCCCCATAAGCAGCGGGATTGTGGGGTTGTGGGGCCATAGTAGTGCCCCATAAGCAGCGGGGCTGTGAGGCCATAGCAGTGCCCATAGCGTGTGGGACCATAGCAGTGCCTCATAAGCTGTGGGGCTGTGGGGCCATAGCAGTGCCCCATAAGCTGTGGGGTTGTGGGGCCGTACCCACAGCGCTGACCCCCATCTCCCATCCCGCAGGACGAGGTCGCTCACACCGTCACTGAGAGCCGCGTGCTGCAGAACACCCGGCACCCCTTCCTGACGGTGGGTACAGCGTGGCGGCACCCGGCCCCTGTCACCCCAACGCCGTGTCACCCCAACGCCGTGTCACCACGGCGTGTTGTCACCCCTGTATGTCGTTACCCTGTGTTGTCACCAGGACACGTTGTCGCTCTGATGTGTTGTCACTCCTGCGTGTTGTTTCCAGGACGCGTTGTCACCCCTGCATGTTGTCACTCTGCGTGTTGTCACGAGGACGCATTGTTACCCCTGTGTGTTGTCACTCCTGCGTGTTGTCACCCTGTGTTGTCACCAGGACGCATTGTCACTCTGATGTGTTGTCACCCCTGTGTGTTGTCACCAGGATGCGTTGTCACCCCTGTGTGTTGTCACCCCTGTGTGTTGTCATCCCTGTGTGTTGTCACCCCTGTGTGTTGTCACCCCTGTGTGTTTCAACCCTGTGTGTTGTCACTTTGTGTTGTCACCAGGACATGGTGTCGGTCTGATGTGTTGTCACCCGTGCGTGTTGTCACCCTGTGTTGTCCCCAGGATGCATTGTCACCCTTGTATGTTGTCACCCCTGTGTTGTCACCAGGACGCGTTGTCACCCTGATGTGTTGTCACCCCTGTGTGTTGTTACTCCTGCGTGTTGTCACCCTGTGTTGTCACCAGGACGCATTGTCGCTCTGATGTGTTGTCACCCCTGTGTGTTGTCACTCTGATGTGTTGTCACCCCCACACGTTGTCACCAGGACACATTATCACCTTGATTTGTTGCCACCACATTGTCACCTTGACGCGTTGTCACCCCAACACGTCACCACGCTGCGGTGTCACCCCAACACCTTGTCGCCGTGACGCGTTGTCACCCGCGCTGTGCCCCATGGTGCGGCTGTTGCCCCCCACTGCTGTCACCCATTATTCCCTGCTGTTGTCCCCCATTGCTGTCCCACAGCCCGTGGTGAGGCTGTTGTCATCTTTGTCACCCATTATTGTCACCCGTTGTCCCCCGTTGCCACCTGGCCCCCCATGCAGTTGTTGTGGGGCCGTTTGGGGGGCTTTTCCGGGGCTGTTTTGGGGTTGTTTTGGGGACTCTTCTGGGGCCGTTTCAGGGCTGTTGTAGGGCTGTTTTGCGGGGCTCTTTGGGGGGCTGTTTTGGGGCCGTTTTGGGACCGCTGAGGGGCTGTTTTGGGGGCCCGTTATGGGGTTGTTTTGGGGTCGTTGCCCCCCCGTCCCACTGCTCCCATTCTCTCCCATTGCAGGCCCTGAAATACGCCTTCCAGACCACCGACCGCCTCTGCTTCGTTATGGAATACGCCAACGGCGGCGAGGTTGGTCTGTCCGTCCGTCCGTCCCCCCAGCCCCACATTCGCCCCCATTACCACCCCAACAACCCCCACCCCCCCCGGCGCCGTTTTGCCCATTCCCCAGCCCTTTTCCCCCCGTCGTGCAGCTCTTCTTCCACCTCTCCCGGGAGCGCGTCTTCACGGAGGAGCGCGCGCGGTTCTACGGCGCCGAGATCGTTTCCGCGCTGGAATACCTGCACTCCAGGGACGTCGTCTATCGCGATATCAAGGTGCCACCAGCGCCCCCTGCCCGCCTCGTCCGCTCCGCGGCGCTTCTTTCTCTGCTTCCTTATTCCCCTTGCTGTTGTCTCGCTGATCCTCCAAGCTGACCGCCATCTCTTCCCCACCCCCCCAAAAAGAGGATCCCCCCCCCCACCATAGGGAACCCCCCAACACCGTGAAGACCCACCCCCACCGCCATAGGGACCCCCATCTGTCCCCCAACACTGTGAAGACCCCCACCACCACCATAGGGACCCCCCATCTTCCCTCTCCCCCAACACCGTGAAGACCCCCCCCACCGCCATAGGGACCCCCCATCCCCCCTCCCCCCCAACGTGAGGACCCCCCCCACCACTACCACAGGGATCTCCACCTCATCCCCCCCCAACACCATGAGGACCCCCGCATCCCCCCTCCCCTCCCAACACAAGGACCCCCCCAGCCACATGAGGACCCCCACCACCACCATAGGGACCTCTGCTCCCACCCCCAACATGAGGACCCCCCCCAAACCACCACCACACGGACCCCCACCCCATTCCCCCCCTCCCACTACCAGAAGGATCTCCCCTTCCCCCCCCCCACCATGAGGACCCCCACCCCATTCCCTCCTTCCCTCCCACTACCACAAGGACCTCCACGCCCCCCCCCCCACCATGAGGACCCCCACCCCATCCCCTCAACCCCCCCAAGGAGACTCCCACCTCATCCCTCTTCCTCCCCAACAGAGACCCCCATCCCCTTAAGGACCCCCATTTCCCCCCCATTTCCTCCTCTATGGGCTCCTCCAACTCCCTCCTCCCCCCCCCCGTTATAGGACCCCCCCCTGTCCTCCCCCCAGCTCCCCCCAGCCGCTGTGTTTTGCAGCTGGAGAACCTGATGCTGGACAAGGACGGACACATCAAGATCACCGACTTCGGGCTCTGCAAGGAGGGCATCAGCGATGGGGCCACCATGAAAACCTTTTGCGGGACCCCCGAGTACCTGGCACCCGAAGTACGGCCCCCTTTTGGAGGAAAAAAGGGCCAAAATGGGCAAAAACGGAGAGCGGGGGGAGGGGGGAAGTGAGGGAGCTGGGAACTGAGGGGTAGGGATGGAAGGGGGGGGGGGGAGGGGAAAGGGGGATTGAGGGGACCCCAAATGGGGGGGATTGAGGGAGCCCAGATGGGGGGATTGAGGGACCCCAAATGGAGGGAGGTGAGGGAGCCCAAATGGGGGGAGGTGAGGGAGCCCAGATGGGGGGGATTGAGGGACCCCGGATGGGGGGAGGTGAGGGATCCCAGATGGGGGGGATTGAGGGACCCCAGATGGGGGGAAGAAGACCCCCAATCTCTCAAACTGAGGCCCCCCAGTATTGGGGTTGGAGGATCCCCAGATGGGGGGGATTGAAGCCCCCCAACCACTGGCATTTGAGGCCCCCCAACGTTGGGATTTGAGGCCCCCCAACCACTGGGAATTGAAGAACCCCAAATGTTGGGATTTGAGGCCCCCCAACCACTGGGAATTGAAGAACCCCCAACGTTGGGATTTGAGGCCCCCAACCACTGGCACTTGAAGACCACCAGCAGCCAACCCCCCCCCCCCGTCGCCCTGCTCCCCCCAGGTGCTGGAGGACAACGACTACGGCCGCGCGGTGGACTGGTGGGGGCTGGGGGTGGTGATGTACGAGATGATGTGCGGCCGCCTGCCCTTCTACAACCAGGACCACGAGCGGCTCTTCGAGCTCATCCTGATGGAGGAGATCCGCTTCCCACGCACCCTCAGCCCCGAGGCCAAAGCCCTGCTGGCCGGGCTGCTCAAAAAGGACCCCAAGCAGAGGTAATGCGGGGAGGGGGCTGCCCTGGGGGGCTTGGGGGCTGTGTGGGTGCTGTGGGTCACACTGGGGGGCTGTGGGTGCTGTGGGTCACATTGGGGGTGCTGTGGGGCTGTGTGGGTGCCGTGGGTCACGTTGGGGGTGCTGTGGGTCACAATGGGGGGCTGTGGGTGCTGTGGGTCACCTTGCGGGTGCTGTGGGGCTGTGTTTGTGGATGCTGTGGGTCACACTGGGTGCTGTGGGTCACATTGGGGGGCTGTGGGTGCTGTGGGTCACATTGGGGTTGCTGTGGGTCACACTGGGTGCTGTGGGTCACACTGGGGGGCTGTGGGTGCTGTGGGTCACGTTGGGGGTGCTGTGGGGGTGTGCGGGTGCTGCGGGTCACACTGTGGGTCACGGTGCTGTGGGGCTGTGGGTGCTGTGGTACACACTGTGGTTCACAGTGTGTGCTGTGGGGCTGTGGGTGCTGTGGGTCACACTGTGGGTCACAGTGATTGCTGTGGGGCTGTGTGTGGGTGCAGCAGTGAGGCTTTGGGCTCTGTGTGCCCCCAGGCTTGGCGGCGGCCCCACGGACGCGCAGGAGGTGATGGAGCATCGCTTCTTCGCTGCCATCAACTGGCAGGACGTGCTGCTCAGGAAGGTGGGCTCTGTGCTGTGGTGGTGTGCTGTTGTGGTGGTGTGCTGTTGTGGTGGTGTGCTGTTGTGGTGTTGTGGTGGTGTGCTGTGGTGGTGGTGTGTTGTGGTGGTGTGTTATGGAGGTGCTGTTGTGGTGGTGTGCTGTTGTGGTGGTGTAGTGTTGGTGTTGTGGTGGTGTGGTGTTGTGGTGCTGTTGTGGCGGTGTTGTGGTGTTGGTGTGGTGTCGTGGTGCCGTGGTGTCGTGGTGTTGTGTCGTGGTGGTGTGCTGTGATGTTGTGGTGCTGTAACGTTGTGGTGTGGTCGTGTGTTGTTGTGGTGGTGTGACGTTGTGTCGTGGTGGTGTGGTGTGTTGTTGTGGTGTCGTGGTGTCATGGTGTGATGTCGTGATGTTGTTGTGGTGTCGTAGTGTCGTGGTGTCATGTCGTGGTGTTGGTGTGTTGTCGTGGTGCCGTGGTGTCGTGGTGGTCTGTTGTTGCGGTGTCGTGGTGGTGTGCTGTGATGTTGTGGTGCTGTAACGTTGTGGTGTGGTCGTGTGTTGTTGTGGTGGTGTGACGTTGTGTCGTGGTGGTGTGGTGTGTTGTTGTGGTGTTGTGTTGTGGTGGTGTCATGTCATGGTGTCATGGTGTGACGTCGTGGTGTTGGTGTGGTGTCATGGTGCCGTGTTGGTGTGTTGTGGTGTTGTGGTGGTGTGATGTTGTGGTGTTGGTGTGGTGCCGTGGTGTTGTGGTGTTGTGGTGTTGTGGCGTGGTGTCGTGGTGGTGTGCTGTAATGTCGTGGCGTGATGTTGTCGTGGTGGCGTGGTGTGTCGTGGTGGCGTGGTGTGTCGTGGTGGCGTGGTGTGTCGTGGTGGCGTGGTGTGTCGTGGTGGCGTGGTGTGTCGTGGTGGCGTGGTGTTGTGGTGTGATGTCGTGGTGCCGTGGTGGTGTGTTGCTGTGGTGTCATGGTGTCGTGGTGTCATGGTGTCGTGGTGTCATGGTGTCGTGGTGTCGTGGTGTCATGGTGTCGTGGTGTTGTGGCGTCGTGGTGTCGTGGTGTCGTGGTGTGTTGTTGTGGTGTGTTTGTGGTGTGTTGTTGTGGTGTGGTGTTGTGGTGTGGTGTTGTTGCGGTGTCGTGGTGTTGTGGCGTGGTGTCATGGTGGTGTGCTGTGATGTCGTGGTATTGTGACGTTGTTGTGGTGGTGTGGTGTGGTGGTGTGTTGTATTGTTGTGGTGGTGTGGTGCTGTGGTGTTGTGTTGTTGTGGTGTCGTGGTGTTGTGGCGTGGTGTCATGGTGTTGTGCTGTGATGTCGTGGTGTTGTGACGTTGTTGTGGTCTGGTGTTGTGATGTCGTGGTGTTGTGGTGGTGTGTCACAGTGTCGTGGCGCTGTGTTGTGGCGGCGCTGTGTTGTGGCGGCGCTGTGTTGTGGCGGCGCTGTGTTGTGGTGGCGTTGTGCCGTTGTCAGGCTGTAGTTGTGGTGTCACCGTGCTGCAGTCACACTGTTGTCCCCCCAGTCGTGGCGCAGTGCTGCTGCCCCCCCCCCCTCAGGCTGTTCTCCCCCCTCTGTCCCCCCCCGTCCGGCTGTTGTCCCCCCCACTCAGGCTGTTCTCCCCCCGCAGCTCGTGCCCCCGTTCCGGCCGCAGGTGACCTCAGAGATCGACACTCGGTACTTCGATGATGAATTCACAGCTCAGTCCATCACCATCACCCCGCCCGACCGCTGTGCGTCCCCTCCCCCCCTCCAGCACCCCTCTCTGTGCCCCCCAAATGTGGGGCAGGGGGTGGTGCTCACATCTCCCCCCCCCCACAGATGACAACATGGACGCCCTGGACGGCGATCAGCGCACGCACTTCCCCCAGTTCTCCTACTCTGCCAGCATCCGGGAATGAGCCTTGGGGGGCTGCCCCACATCAATGGGGGGGGCTGCCCCACATCAATGGGGGGGCTGCACCGCAGCGAGGGGCCTTTTGTCCTTAGGGGCTGCCCCACATTTTAGGGGCTGCCCCACATTTTGGGGGCTGCCCCGGTCAATGGGGGTTGCCCCATATCTGGGGGTCTTCTCTGGTCAATGGGGGCTGCCCCACATTTGGGGCCCTGCCCCACATCAGGGGGTTCTTCCCCTGGCCGTGGGTTCTGCCCCACGTTTGGGGGCTCTTCCCTCTCCCACACCAATGGGGATCGTACCCACATCGCTGGGGTTTCCTCCATCACGAGGGGGGGGGGGGGTCTTTGCCCCGTCTGTGTGGGGCTGCCCCACATCAGTGGGGTTTTACCCTCCCCCCTCCTCCTGCCCCCGCGCTCAGTGCCGGACTCTTTCTATGCTATTTTATTATTATTATGTATTTTGGGTTGGTTTGAAATTGCCTTTTTTTGGTCGGTTTTTGCCCCAGTCGCAGCTTTCTCACACCCCCCCCCCCATCGCCCCCCCCCCCATAATTCGGGGATCCGGAAGGTGCCCCCCCCCCCTCCCCCCTCTCAATAGCAATAGCGGTTCGTTGCCTTAACGTCGGTGCCACCCCATAAGGGGGGGGTTGGGGAGGGGTCTCCATTGCCGGCAATGGAGCAGGGGGGGCACCGGGGGGAGGAGGGGGAGGGGTCAAATTTGGAGCCGTTTTAAGTTAAAAAGAAGAAATTTGTTTTTTTGGGGGGGGAGGAGGGGGGGTCCGGTGTACGGTACGGAGCAATAAAGCGGATTTTTGTTGGCTCGGGGTCTTTTTGGGGCCTTTTTGGGACGGTTGGGGGTCATTCCGGGGCGGGTTGGGGATTTTTGAGGCGGTTTTGGGCCTTTAAGCGGCGGTTTTTATTCTCCTCCCCCCCCAATGGCGTCACCGTTCCCCTCCGCGCCCCCCCTCTTCCGGTACTGCGCGGGTCACTTCCGGCTCACTCAGCACGACTTCTGTCTCGCTTTGATGACGTCAGGGCCCCGCGTACAGGCCGCCCTATCTGCGCATGCTCCGAACGGTGCATGGCACGGCCGCAGCCGTAAAGCGCGGCGGCGGGCGGTGCGCTGCTTGACGGCAGTGTCGCGCTGCTCAACTCCGCTTCGTGCCTCCGGCGGCTCCGTCGCCATGGCGGCGGGAGCAGCCGTAAAGCGCGTCGTCGTCATCGCCTGACGGCAGCGTCGCGAAGCGGCGCGGCGCAGACTCACGATGGCGGCGGCGGTGCTGAACGGGGCGGAGGGCGGCGGGGGGCTGCGGGCGGCGGCCGGGATGTACGAACAGCTGAAGGGCGAGTGGGCCCGGAAGAGCCCCAACCTCAGCAAGTGCGGGGAGGCGTTGGGCCGCCTCAAGGTGAGCCGGGCCGGGCCTTCCCGGGGTCGTGGGTCTTTTGGGGGTCCTTATGCCCTTACTGGGGGTCCCTGGGTCGTCCCTCGGGGGTTCCGGGCCTTTTTGGGGGGGGTCTCCGTGCCATTTGGGGTCCCTGGGTCGTCCCTCGGGGGTCCCGGGCCGCCTTTGGGGGTCTGTGGGCCTTTATTGGGGGTGCTGGGTTATCCCTGGGGGTCCCTGGGCCTTTACTGGGGGTCCCTGTCCCTTTTGGGGCCGTTCTTTTGGTGCCTCTTTGTTTTCTTCCGGGGGTCCTGGGCCCTTTTTGGGTCCCCGCTCCGTATTTTGGTGTCTCTGGGCCCATTTTTGGGGTCTTTGCTGGGCCACGTTTTGGTGTCCGTGGGTGTTTCTAGGCCCAGTTTCGGGGTCCCTGGGGGGGGGTTTGGGGAGTGGAGGGGGGCTGCCCCGTTCGTTAGGGCTGTCGCTAATGACGTTTCTCTCCTAATGAAGCTGGCGCTGCTGGAGCTGAACTTCCTGCCCACCTCCGGCACCGCGCTGACAAAACAGCAGCTCGTGTTGGCCAGTGGGTGGGGGGGGGAGTTGGGGGGCAGGGGGCTTGGGGGGGAGATATGGGGCTGTGGGGCGATATGGGGTGGGGGATGTGGGGGTGTGATATGGAGGTGGGGGGGTACGGGGTGGGGGTGCTGTGAGGGTTCCATTGTGGGTCTGGGGTCCCATTGGGGTCCTATTGTGGGGGTGGGGTGGGGGGCGTGGGGTGGGGGGGGGTATGGGGTGTGGGGAAGGGGATACGGGGGTTTGGAGTAGGAGGATGTGGGGTTATGGGGAGGGAATATGGTGTGGGGGGGATATGGGGTGAGGGGAGCGGGGGATGGGGACAGGGGTGGGGTTATGGGGACAGGAGAGAGCGATGTGGGGACAAAGGGAGGGGGATGTGGGGTTGTGGGGCTGCGGGGTTATAGGTTTGTGGGGTTGTGGGGCTGCGGGGTTATAGGTTTGTGGGGTTGTGGGGCTGCGGGGTTATAGGTTTGTGGGGTTGTGGGGCTGCGGGGTTATAGGTTTGTGGGGTTGTGGGGCTGCGGGGTTATAGGTTTATGGGGTTGCGGGGTTACAGGGTTGTAGGTTTATGGGGTTGTGGGGCTGCGGGGTTACGGGGTTGTAGGTTTATGGGGTTGTGGGGCTGCGGGGTTACGGGGTGCCGCTCCCCCAGGGGACATCCTGGAGATCGGGGCGCAGTGGAGCATCCTGAAGAAGGACATCCCCTCCTTCGAGCGCTACATGGCCCAGCTCAAGTGCTACTACTTCGACTACAAGTCAGCGGGGGGGGGGCTTTGGGGGAGGGGGGGGTTGGGGACAAATCGGGGGCGTTGGGGGCACGGGGGGGGGCACTGGGGGATGTGGAGGTTAGGGAATGTGGAAGTTGGGGGCGTGGGGGTTATGTGGGGGGGGTGGGGGTCCTGTTGTGGGTCTGGGGGTGCATGGGGGGAATGGAAGTGTTAGTGAGGTCGCACTGTGGGTCTGGGGTCTTGTTGCTCTGGGGGGTCCCAGTGCGGTCTCATTGTGGGTCTGGGGCCTCTGTGTTGCTCTGGCGTCCTGCCGTGGTCCCGCCGTGGGTCTGGCGTCCTGCCGTGGTCCCGCCGTGGGTCCGGGGTCCTACTCGGTCCCGCCGTGGGTCTGGGGTCTCACTGGGGTCCCGCTGTGGGTCTGGGGTCCTACTGGGTTTCACCATGGGTCTGGGGTCCCGCCGTGGGTCTGGGGTCCCAGCCGGCGCCGTGTCCCCGCAGGGAGGAGCTCCCCGACTCGGCGTTCCGCCATCAGCTGCTGGGCCTCAATCTGCTCTTCCTGCTGTCCCAGAACCGCGTGGCCGAGTTCCACACCGAGCTCGAGAGGCTGCCGGCCAGGGACATCCAGAGCAACGTCTACATCCGGCACCCCGTGTCGCTGGAGCAGGTGGGGGCGGGGGGCCGGTAGGGGGCGGTAGGGGGCGGGGGGACGTGGGGTCCTGAGGGCAGATATGGGGCAGGGGGACCCAAAGCGACGTCTGCATCCGGCACCCCGTGTCGCTGGAGCGGGTGGGGCGGTGGGGGGTGGTAGGGGGCGGGAGGGGGCAGGGGGATGTGGGGGTCCTGAGGGCAGATGGGGGAGCAGGGGGACCCAAAGGCTGGAGCGGGTGGGGGTGGGGGGCCGGTAGGGGGCGGTAGGGGGCGGGGGCTGATAGGGGGCAGGGGGACACGGGGGTCCTGAGAGCAGATATGGGGCAGGGGGGCCCTAAGTCTGCATCCGGCACCCCGTGTTGCTGGAACAGGCGGGGCAGTGGGGGCCGGTGGGGGTTGGTAGGGGGTGGGGGCTGATAGGGGGCAGGGGGACGTGGGGGTCCTGAGGGCGGTTATGGGGCAGGGGGACCCAAAGCGACGTCTGCAGCAGGTGGGGGGTGGGGGGCTGAGGGGGCGGAAGGGGACAGGTAGGGGGCAGCTGCGGGGCAGATAAGGGGCTGATATGAGGCAGCAATGGGGGAGGGGGACATTGGGGTACGTGGGGCAGGTATGGGGCAGCCGTGGGGCAGTTGTGGGGCAGCCGTGGGGCGGCGTGGTGACGGCAGGCCCTGTGCCGTGCCGCAGTACCTGATGGAGGGCAGCTACAACAAGGTGTTCCTGGCCAAGGGCAACATCCCGGCCGAGAGCTACACCTTCTTCATCGACATCCTGCTGGACACCATCCGGTCAGCCCTCATTAACTGCGCCTCGTTAACGGCCCCGGGACCCTCATTAACTGCGCCTCGTTAACGGCCCCGGGACCCTCATTAACTGCGCCTCGTTAACGGCCCCGGGACCCTCCTTAATTGCGCCTCGTTAACGGCCCAGGGACCCCTCGTTACCCTTCATTATCACTCCTTCATCAACATCCTCTATCTACTGCCCCCTAATTACCCCCTAATTATTCCCCAGCTCCACCCATTTACCCCCCCAATCAGCCCCACACCACTTCCCCTCTAATTACCCCCATGCCCCCCCGCCCCACATCTCCCCCCCCCCCGATCCCACGTCTGCCCCCCCCCGTCCCACCTCTGCCCGCCCCACATCTTCCCCCCCGCCCCACATCTGCCCCCCATCCCTTTTCTGCCCCCCTGACTTCGCGTTGCCCCAGAGATGAGATCGCGGGCTGCATTGAACGGGCCTACGAGAAAATCCTGTTCCCGGAGGCGACGCGGATCCTCTTCTTCCCCAGCGCCAAAAGGATGAGCGAATACGGCCGCAAGGTGCCCCACCGCTGCCCCACCGCTTCCCTATAGCTGCCCCATAGCAACCCAACAGCAGCCCCTCCCCAACCCCGCGCTATGGGGCAGCCCCCCAACCCCCCCTTTCCTGCCCCACATCTCCCTCTGCCCCACAACCCCCCACGCTGTGGAGCAGCCTCCCCCAACCCCCTCTTTTCTTCCCCACAACCCCACAATCTACGAGGCAGCCCCTCAACCCCCCCCCCCTTTCTGCCCCACGCTTCCCACTGCCCCACAACCCCGCAGTCCATGGGGCAGCCCCCCAACCCCCCCTTTTCTTCCCCACAATCTATGAGGCAGCCCCTCAACCCCCCCCTTTCTGCCCCACACTTCCCACTGCCACACAACCCCCCCTTTCTGCCCCACATCTCCCTCTGCCCCACAACCCCCCACACTATGGGGCAGCCTCCCCCAACCCCTCCCTTTTCTTCCCCACAACCCCACAATCTACAAGGCAGCCCTCAACCCCCCCCCCTTTTCTGCCCCACATCTCCCTCTGCCCCACAACCCCGCAGTCTATGGGGCAGCCTCCCCCAAGCCCCCCTTTTCTTCCCCGCAATCTATGAGGCAGCCCCTCAACCCCCCCCTTTCTGCCCCACACTTCCCATTGCCCCACAACCCGCAGTCTACTACGGGGCAGCCCCCCAACCCCCCCCCTTCTGCCCCACATCTCCCCACAGCGCGGTTGGATCCTGGGCCCCAACAACTACTACAGCTTTGGGGTGCAGCAGCAGCAGAAGGCGGAGGACTCCACCATCCCCTCCACCCAGTTGGCCTCCCAGGTCATCGAATACGCGCGGCAGCTGGAGATGATCGTCTGACGGCGCCCCACCACTTATGGGGCCGCCCCACCACTTATGGGGCCGCCCCACCACTTATGGGGCCGCCCCACCACTTATGGGGCCGCCCCACGTTGCCCTCTCCAGACCCATTTTTAGGGTCCCCCTCTCCTTTTCTCTTCACCACGCGTTGGTTTTAAGCTGTTTTCAAGGGGTGTTTCTCCCCCTGCTCCCCCCCCAAAATGGGGGCTGTGGACCCCCAACTCTGCCCCACAAAAAGGGGGGCTGTGGACCCCCAACTCTGCCCCACATTTTCTCCCCATTCCTGTCCATGGGGGGGCGGAGGGAGCGGCGGTGACCCCCGTATTTGTCCCATTCCCCCCTCAGTCACCCCTCAATAAAGCCATGGCTTCTCGCAGTGGGGCTCTCACTGACCCACATCTCTGCCCCATAGTGCAGCACTTATGGGGCACAGAAATCCCCCCCCAGCCCCATAGCACAGCAGCAGTGCCCCAGCTTTTAATGGGGGTTTGGGGGCAGGGGCGATGCCAACTTATGGGGCGGCGGTTCCGACTTAGGGGGCAGCAGTTCCAACTTTGGGGGTGTCCATGCCAACTTATGGGGCAGCCGTTCCAACTTATGGGGCAGCACTGCCATCCTTTCCGCCCCCTCGGAGGATTTCGGGGGGCACCGCCTTCATCTGAGCCAACCTGTGTGATATAATGAGGGGGGGGGGCTGCGTTAATAGAGTTGGGGGTCTCGGGGACCCCCTCACCCCATAAGTGTGCCCCCCAGGTGCCCTCACCACGCTCTGACGTTGTGGGGCAGCCGGGGGGGGTCGCGGTGTTTGCAGTAGCAGCGCTGCGTGCAGTTGCCCCCCACCTGAAACGGGGCCCAGCGGGTGGGGGGGGGCTCTGGCGGGCCCCCCAACTCCGACTTGGGGGGCTCCGACTTGGGGGGTGCGGAGCTGTGGGGCGCACGGAGGGGTTTGGCTTTGGAGCCCCTCCGTTTGCCCTTTGAGCCCGTTATGGGGTGGAGGGGTTGGGGGGCGGAATGGGGGTCGGGGGGGGGTGTGGGGCTGCCCCCCAAGTGGGGAAATGGGGGAGCCGGGGGGGTTCCGGGGGGGTGATGTGGAGGGAGCGCAGCTGCTCCACTAAGCGGCCCATGGGGGAGTCGGGGGAAGGGGGGGAGGCACTTGTGGGGCACGGGGGGGCAACTGTGGGGTGGGAAGGGGCACTTATGGGGCGGGAGGTGGCACTTAAGGGGTGTGGGGTGGCACTTATGGGGCGAGGGATGGCACTTATGGGGTGTGGGGTGGCACTTATGGGGCAAGAGGTGGCACTTATGGGGTGTGGGGTGGCACTTATGGGGTGTGGGGTGGCACTTATGGGGCGTAGGGTGGCACTTGGGTGGGAAGTGGCACTTGTGGGGCGGGAGATGGCACTTATGGGGTGTAGGGTGGCACTTATGGGGCGAGGGATGGCACTTATGGGGTGTGGGGTGGTGCTTATGGGGTGTGGGGTGGCGCTTATGGGGTGTGGGGTGGCGCTTATGGGGCGTGGGGTGACACTTATGGGGAATGGGGTGGCACTTGGGTGGGAATTGGCACTTATGGGGTGTAGGGCGGCACTTATGGGGCACAGGTTGGCACCTGTGATGCAGAAAGTGACACTTGTGGGGCACAGGGTGGCACTTATGGGGTGCAGGGTGGCACCTGTGATACAGGAAATGGTACTTGTGGGGCAGCAGGTGGCACTTATGAGGCCCATGGTAGCACTTGTGGGGTACAGGGTGGCAGTTATGGGGCGCAGGGTGGCACTTGTGGGGCACAGGGTGGCAGTTATGGGGCCCATGGTGGCATTTGTGGGGCTCAGGGTGGCACTTGTGGGGCACAGGGTGGCAGTTATGGGGCAGGAGGTGGCACTTGTGGGGCACAGGTTGGCACCTGTGATGCAGGAAGTGGCAGCTATGGGGTGGGAGGTGGCAGTTATGGGGCAGAAGGTGGCAGTTGTGGGGCAGGAGGTGGTGGTGGCCTTCTGGCGCCGCCGTGCAATGAGCACACGGCGCTGGGGGGTGGCTGTGGGGCGCTGAGTTGCATCTATGGGGCGCTGGGTCACATCTGTGGGGTGCTGGGTCACATCTGTGGGGCGCTGAGCTGCATCCATGGGGCGCTGAGTCGCATCTATGGGGCGCCGAGCTCCATCTATGGGGCGCTGAGTCACATCTATGGGGCGCTGGGTCACATCTGTGGGGCGCTGGGTCACATCTGTGGGACGCTGAGCTGCATCTATGGGGCGCTGAGCTCCATCTATGGGGCGCTGAGTCGCATCTATGGGGCGCCGAGCTCCATCTATGGGGCGCTGAGTCGCATCTATGGGGCGCTGAGCTCCATCTATGGGGCGCTGAGTCGCATCTATGGGGCGCCAAGCTCCATCTATGGGGCGCTGAGTCGCATCTATGGGGCGCTGAGCTGCATCTATGGGGTGCCGAGCTCCATCTATGGGGCACTGAGTCGCATCTATGGGGCACTGAGTCGCATCTATGGGGCGCCGAGCTCCATCTATGGGGCGCTGCCCCCCCCCGTCGCCCCCCAAGCGGTTCCGCGGGGGGGTTTCTTTGCGCCGCCCCCCCCACCGCCCGCCGCTGTGGGGCGGACTTTTCTTCCACAGCCGCGGGTTCGAATCCCGGGGGGGGCAGAGGGGGGGGTCCTCCCCCTCCTCCTCCCCTTCCCCCTCCGGTCGGTCCGCATTTTGGGGAGGGGTCTCCCCTTTTTTGGGGGTCTCCCCTTTTGGGGGGGGCTCCTCTTTTTGGGGGGGGGTCTCCTTGGTGGCCTCCAACGCAGAGTTGCCCATAGCGGGGGCTGCTGGGGGGGACACACATAGGCAGCAATGGGGGCTGCGCCCCCCCAGAGCCCCCCCCCCAATTGCCCCCCCCCCGTAACCTCCCCACCCCCGCCGCCCCCCCCACAGCCCCCCATAACCGCCCCCCACCCCCCCCACCTCTATTGCTCCCCCCACCCCATCCCCCCCACCGCCCCCGATCCCCCCTCCCCCCACAGCCCCCCCCCAACCCCTCCCTCGCTCCCCCCCCCCCAAAATCCCCCCAATTTTCCCCCTTCTTCTCCCCCCGCCCCTCACCGCCCCTCCCGCTGCCACCGGCGGTTGCGAGCGGCCCCAACGGCCCTTCCGGGGGGGGGGGGGCGGCAGGAAGGGCAGAACGCGAGGACGTTGCCCCCCCCCCCCCCCCCCCCACTCATCCACCGCTACGGGGGGTTTTCTGGGGGGGGGGGGGGGGCGGCTCTTTTCCCACGCAGAGGAACTGCGGTGCGGATTTACGGAGGGAGGGGGGGCGGAACCGCAGCGGTTGTGAATTGGGGCCGGGGGGGAACCGCGAAATGAGGGGGGGAAGGGGGGGGAAACAGAACCGGGGGGGGCCGTGGGGGCGATAGGGACGTGGGGGGCTGGGGGGGCGATAGGGATCCGGGGGGGCTGTGGGAACACCAGGGATGTGGGGGGCAGCGGGGCGGGGACGTGGGGGGGTGGGGACACGAGGGGGGGTGGGGGGTTGTGTGGGGGGGCGTGGGGATAACGAGAGGAGTGGGGACACGAACGCGGTCACGTGACGAAGCCACGCCCCCCTTTCACCTCGTTCCTCCCCCCGCTCCCCAAACCCGCCGCTGGCCCTTTAAGCGCAGCGCAGCCCCGCCCCTTCCCTCCCCTTCCGCTCGTAAGCCCCGCCCCGTCGCTGAGCCCCGCCCCTTCGCTGAGCCCCGCCCCTTCGCTGAGCCCCGCCCCTCGGCGTGCGCTCCCCCCCTCCCCCCCCTTCCCTCCCGCCGTCCCCGCGCGCGCGCGCGCCGCATCCGGGGGTACCGCGCGCCGCCGCCGCCGCCCCCCATTGGCCCGAGCGCTCGCGCCGCCGCCGCCGCTTCTCATTGGTCGGAGCGTTTCCCGCCGCCGCCGCCGCCGCCGCTTCTGTTCCCGGGTGAGGCCCGGAGCGCCTCAGACCCCCCCGGAGAGCGGGGGGGAGCGGGAGAGGGGGGAGCGCTGCGCTGGGAAACGAAGGGAGGGGGAGGGGAGGGGGGTGGGGGGTCGGGGGGTGCGGGAGGGCGCGGGATTCGGGGTTGGGGGGGAACGGGGCGGGGGGGGGGGGGGGACGACTCCGGTTTTTCGTTTCCGGCTCCGGTTTTCCGCTTCCGGCTCCGGTGTGGGAATTGGGGGGGGGAAACACTACAACTCCCAGCGGGCTTTGCGCGGGGGGGGGAGATGGGGGGATTTGGGGTGGGGGGGGATTTGGGGGTGGGGGGTTTTGGGGTGAAATTGGGGCATTTGGGGCAAGGTTGAGGGGATTTGGGGGTGGGGGGGTGGAATTTGGGGGAAATTTGGGGGATTTGGGGTAAAATTGGGGATTCTGGGGGGTTTGGGGAAGGGGGCTTTTGGGGTGAAATGGGGGAATTTGGGGTAAATTTGGTTTTGGTGGTTTTTGGGTTTCGTTTTGGGGCAAATTTTGAGGGTTTTGGGGTTTCGGTTTTGGTGGTTTTTGGGTTTCATTTTGGGGCGGATTTCAGAGTTTTGGGGTTTTGTTTGTGGTGGTTTCTGGAGTTCAGTTTTGGGGTAAATCTGGAGGTTTTGGGGGGTTTCGTTTTGGGGAAATTCGGAGGAATTTGGGGGTGTCGTTTTGGGGGCAGATTTTAGGGGTTTTGAGGTTTCACTTTGGGGCAAATTTTGGGGTTTTTCGGTGTGTTTTGGGTTTCTTTGGGGCGAATTTCAGTGTTTTTGGGTTCAATTTCTGGAAGTTTTGGGGCTTTGCTTTGGGGTAAATTTTGAGGTTTTTGGGGTTTCATTTCTGAGGGTTTCGGGGGTTTCGTCTCGGGGTAAATTTGAAGGATTTTGGGGTTTTGTTCTTGGTGGATTTCGGGTTCCATTTTGGGGCAAATTCTGCCATTTTGGGGCTTTCGTTTTTGGGGTGAATTTTGAGGATTTTGGAGTTTCATTTTGGGGTAAATGTTGGGGTTTTGCTTTTCGGTGTTTTTGGGCGGTATTTTGAGGTTTTGGGGTTTCGTTTCTGGGGGTCCGGGGTCTCATTTTGGGCGGATTTCAGTGGTTCTGGGTTTGGGGGGGTGGGGATGTGGGGCAGGGATGTGGGGCGGGGGGAGGTATGGGGTGGGGGTCAGTGTGGGGTGGAGATGTGGGGTTTGGGGTGGGAATGTTGGGTGTGGGGGAGGGATGTGGGGCGGGTTGTGGGGTGGGGATGTGGGGTGGAGTGGGGATGGAGATGTGGGGTTTGGGCTGTGGATATGGGGCAGGGATGGGGGGTATGGAGTGGGGCTCGGGGTGGGGTGAGGAGTGTGGGATGGGGGTATGGGCTGGGGATGTGGGGCAGAGATGTGGGGCAGGATGTGGGGTGGGGCGGGGATGTGGGGGGGGGTGGGGATGTGGGGGGAGGGGTGTGGATGTGGGGCAGGGACGTGGGTTTGGGGCAGGGACGTGGGGCGGGGACGCAGGTGTGGGGGAGGGATGTGGGGTGGGGATGTAGGGTGGGGATGCAGGTGGGGGGCAGGGATGTGGGGCAGAGGTGTAGGACGGGGACGTGGGTGCAGGGCAGAGATGTGGGGCGGGAACGTGGGTGTGGGGCTGGGATGCGGGTGTGGGGCGGGGATGTGGAGTGAGGATGTGGGGTGGGGATACGGGTGTGGGGCAGAGGTGTGGGGCGGGGACGTGGGTGCGGGGCAGGGATGTGGGGCAGAGATGTGGGGCAGGGATGCGGGTGTGGGGCAGAGATGTGGGGCAGGGACGCGGGTGTGGGGCAGAGATGTGGGGTGGGAACGTGGGTGTGGGGCAGAGATGTGGGGTGGGGATGTGGGGCGGGGATGTGGGTGTGGGGCAGAGATGGGGGGGACGCAGGTGTGGGGCAGGGATGTGGGGAGGGGACGCGGGTGTGGGGTAGAGATGTGGGGTGGGGATGTGCGGCAGAGATGTGGGGCGGGGATGCGGGTGTGGGGCAGAGATGTGGGGCGGGGACGCGGGTGTGGGGCAGAGATGTGGGGCGGGGACGCGGGTGTGGGGCAGAGATGTGGGGCGGGGACGCGGGTGTGGGGCAGAGATGTGGGGCGGGGACGCGGGTGTGGGGCAGAGATGTGGGGCGGGGACGCGGGTGTGGGGCAGGGATGCGGGTGTGGGGCAGAGATGTGGGGCAGGGACGCGGGTGTGGGGCAGGGACGCGGGTGTGGGGCAGAGATGTGGGGCAGGGACGCGGGTGTGGGGCAGGGACGCGGGTGTGGGGCAGAGATGTGGGGCGGGGACGCGGGTGTGGGGCGGCCTTTGAGCCCCGTTTCCTTCGGCCTTTGGCCGCACTGGGAGCCGCCGCAGCACGAAGTGGAGCTGCAGAAATGATGGCGGCTCCGGGGGGGGCGGAAGTCGGGCGTTTTGTGGGGTGTTTTTGGGGTCGGATTGTGGGGTTTTGGTCAAAGCGCCGTGGAATCCGGGGACGTGCGGTGATTTCTGTGGGGTTTTGGGGTGGAAAGTGGGGATTTTGGGGTCGGAGCCGGATCTGCGGGGGGGGGGGGCGAAGCTCTGAGCTGTCGTCGTTTTGGGGTAAAATCAGTGGGATTTCGTCCATTCCGCCCCTCTGTTGGTGTCCAGCTGCGAAGGAGGGTGAAACCCCAAAAGTTTTGGGGGTGGGGTGGAGAACGGTGGCAAAAAGGGGACGAAATCCCAAAGGTTTTGACCCAAAACGGGGAACGGTGGCAAAAGGGGGGGGTGAAATCCCAAAGATTTTGGGGTTGGGATGGAATGCGGTGAGGAAAAAAAGGACGAAATCCCAAACATTTTGACCCAAAATGGAAAACGACGACAAAGGAAAAATGAAATCCTACAAACGCTGGTGTTGGGGTGGAGACAAAAACCCAAAAGTTTTGACCCAAAGCGGGGGATGATGACCCGGATGGGATGAAATCCTAAAGATTTGGGGTTGGGATGGAATGCGGTGGCAAAAGGGATGAAATCCCCCAGATTTTGACCCAAAATGGGGGATTTACCCCTTTTCGGTCATCATCCCCCACTTCGGGGTAGAATCTTTGGGATTTCGTCCCTTTTTGTCATCGCCCTCCGTCCCAACCCCAAATCTTTGGGATTTCGTCCCTTTTTGGGCACCATCTCCCACTTTGGGTCCAAATCTTTGGCTTTTGTCCCATTCTGCTCCCTGTTCTCCATTCCGACCCCAAAACCTTTGGGTTTTCACCCCACATTCCCCTTCCCGGCCCCATTTCCCCCCCCCTCCGCCCGACGACCCGTTTTTACCCAATTTTGGGTCAATTCTTTGCGGTTTTGGTGAAGCCCCAAAGCCGCAGCGCAGCTCCTGGCTCAGCTCCACCCCCGCCCCTCGTCGGCCTTTAATTAAGGCGTTAATTGCTGCCGGCCAGGTGGCGGCTGGCGGTGTAATTAGCGGGGATTAACGAGCTGTGGGGCAGCCCGGGGGGTGGTCGGCCTTTGGGGGGGGCGCGGATGGATTTGGGGCCGTCTGTCCGTCCCCAGTCTGTCTGTCTGAGCCCAACGCTGGAGGACGGCCGTCGGGGGGTGGGAATGGGGTGTAATTATGGGGGGGTCAGAGTTAGGGTTAGGGTTAGGCCCCAAATCCCAAAGACCCCAATAATGGTCAGCAAAGACTCCAATGATGGCCAACAAAGACCCCAAAGACCCCAAATGCCGCCCCAAAGACCCCAAGGATGCCCCAAATCCCCAAAGACCCCAAGGATGCCGCGAATCCTCAAAGACCCCAAAGGCGCCACAAAGACCCCAAATCCCCAAAGACCCCAAATGCCACCCCAAAGACCCCAAGGGCGCCCCGAATCCCCAACGTCCCCAAAAGCCCCCTCGAATCCCCGCGGCCCCCACCTCCGCGACCCCACTGACTGCCCCCTCCGTCCCCCTCCCCTTTTTTCCCCCCCCCCAGGATGGCCCTACGGAATCACCGCCCCCCCCCACCGACGTGACCCCAACCACCGATCGCCGCCGCCGCGCCGGGGACCGACACCGCCGGGCAGCACCGCCCGGTCAGCGGCCCCCGGCGCGACAGCCATGAGCGCCCCGACCCGCAGCGCCGCCCCCGGCCCCAGACGCGGACCATGAGCGCCCACCGCGGCCCCCCGCCCCCCAGAGGCCCCCAGAATGGCGCCGGCCCCGCCGACGCCGCGCACAGATCCGCCCCGTCCGCGCCCCCCGTCCCCAAGATGGGGGTCCGCGCCCGCATCGCCGAGTGGCCGCCGAAAAGAGACCCCCACCCCCATCCCGCCGCCGGCAGCCCCGGCCCGGATCCGCCCCGCGGCCCCCCGTCGGGGCTCGGAGCCCCGCAGCGCCGCTCCAAGGACGCGGAGTTCACCGAATCGTGGCCCCTCGCGGCCCCCCGGCGACCCCCGGCCCAACTGCGGCACCGCAGCAGCAGCGAGGTCACCTTGAGCGAATGCGACCCCGAGGAGGGGAGCGAGGCCGGGCCGGGGGGCGGCAGGGCCGGGGGCTCGGGGGGGGGAGCGGGGGGGCTGTTTCGGGAGTACGGCAGCACGTCGTCCATCGACGCCCAGGGGGTTTCGGAGCAGAGCTTCTTCGCCGTGCTCAACGAGCTGCGCGGGGCCGCGGGCGGCGGCGACGCCGGGAGCGGCGCGGGGTCGGGCGGGGGAAGGCCGGGGTCGGGGCCGGGGCCGGGGCCGGGCAGGGAGGAAGCGGCGGCGCAACAGAAGGAGAAGGCGAGGAGGAAAGGAGCCAACGGGGCCGGCGAGTCCATCTTTAGGAAGCTGAGGAGCGGCCGGAGCGACGGGGACGGAGGAGGAGGAGGAGGAGGAGGAGGCGGGGAGGAAGCCGGCAAAGCGTGGCGGTGCCGGCGCAGCTTCGCCCACTTCGACGTGCAGAGCCTCCTGTTCGACCCCGACGCCGTGGCCGCCAACCGGGCCGCCGTCGGGCAGCGGAGGAACACCACCACCGGCGCCTCCGCCGCCTCCGTGCCGCTGCCGGAGGAGCCGAGCGGCGGGGAGGACGCGGAGCGGGGCGCCGCGGCGGGGGAGGGCGGCGACGGGCTGCTGCTCAGCTGCCCCCATTTCTGCAACGAGGTCGGGGGCGGCGGCGGGGAGCGGGACCTCAGCTTCTCCTGCGCCGCCGCGGGGGGCCGCCGGGCCGGGGACGGGGAGCCGTGGGGCGACGGGAGGCCCAGCAACGCCGGCGTGGCGGTGCTGGAGGCGAGCGGGGAGCCGCGCAGGAGCCCCGGCGGGGTGAAGCGCTACAGCCTGGAGCACGCGGACCTCGGAGCGCGGTACTACCGGGAGTTCTTCCACGGCAAAGGTGAGTGGGGCGGCGGGGGGCGGCTGGGGGGAGGGAAGATGGCGGCCGTGGGGTGGGGTGGGGTGGGTCCAAGATGGCGGCTGTGGGGGTGGGATGGGATGGTGGTGGTGGATCCAAGATGGCAGCCGTGGGGATGGGATGGTGGTGGTGGTGGATCCAAGATGGCGGCCGTGGGGATGGGATGGTGGTGGTGGTGGATCCAAGATGGCGGCCGTGGGGATGGGATGGTGGTGGGGGTGGATCCAAGATGGCGGCCGTGGGGATGGGATGGTGGTGGGGGTGGATCCAAGATGGCAGCCACGGGTTCTGGTGGGAGCAGATGGGTTCCATTGGTTCTGTTGGGTCTGTGTTGATTCCGTTGGTTCTGTGTGGGTCTCTATTGGTTCCGCTGGGTTCTCTTGGGTTTCTGTGGGGTTCTGTGTTGGTTCCGTTTGGTCTCTGTTGGTTCCGTTGGGTTCCATTGGGTTCTGTTGGTTTTGCTGGGTTCCATTGGGTTCTCTTGGTTCTGTTGGATCTGGATGGGTTCCGTTGGCTCTGCGTTGGTTCTGTTGGCTCCGTATTGGTTCCATTGGGTTTTGTTGGGTCTCTCTTGGTTCCGTTGGGTTCCGTTGGTTCTGTTGGGTCTGGATGGGATCCGTTGGCTCTGCGTTGGTTCTGTTGGCTCTGTGTTGGTTCCATTGGGTTCTGTTGGGTTTCTATTGGTTCTGTTAGTTTCATTGGGTTCCACTGGGTCTCCGTTGGTTCCGTTGGGTTCTTTTGGTTCCATTGGGTTCCGTTGGTTTGCGTTGGGTTGCGTTGGTTCCGTTGGGTTGCGTTGGTTGCGTTGGGTTGTGTTGGTTCCGTTGGTTCCGTTGGGTCTTTGTTGGTTCTGTTGGTTCTGTTGGGTTGTGTTGTTTGCGTTGGGTTGTGTTGGGTCTCTGTTGGTTTTGTTGGTTCTGTTGGGTTGCGTTGCGTTGGGTTGGATTCCGTTGGTTCTGTTGGTTCTGTTGGGTCTCTGTTGGTTCTGTTGGTTCCGTTGGGTCTCTGTTGGTTCCATTGGATCTCTGTTGGTTCCGTTGATTCCGTTGGGTTGCGTTGGTTCTGTTGGTTCCGTTGGGTTGTGTTGGTTCTGTTGGTTCTGTTGGGTTGTGTTGGTTCCGTTGTTTCTGTTGGGTCTCTGTTGGTTCCGTTGGTTCCGTTGGGTCTCCGTTGATTCCGTTGTTTCCGTTGGGTCTCTGTTGGTTCCGTTGATTCCGTTGGGTTGCGTTGGTTCCGCTGGTTCCATTGGGTTGCGTTGGTTCCGTTGGTTTTGCTGGGTTGCGTTGGTTGCGTTGGGTTGCGTTGGTTCCGCTGGTTCCATTGGGTTGCGTTGGTTCCGTTGGGTTCTGTTGGGTCTCCGTTGGTTCTGTTGGTTCCACTGGGTTGTGATGGTTGCGTTGGTTCCGTTGGGTTCCGCTGGGTTGCATTGGTTGCATTGGGTTGTGTTGTTTCTGCTGGGTTGCGTTGGTTCCATTGGTTCCACTGGGTTCCGCTGGGTTGCGTTGGTTCTGCTGGTTCTGTTGGGTTGCGTTGGCTGCGTTGGTTCTGCTGGGTTGCGTTGGTTCCGTTGGGTGGCATTGGTTCCGCTGGTTCCATGGGGTTCCATTGGGTTCCATTGGTTCCGTTGGGTTGTGTTGGTTCCACTGGGTTCTGTTGGGTTGCGTTGGTTCCGTTGGTTCTGTTGGGTCTCTGTTGGTTCCGTTGGTTCCGCTGGGTTGCGTTGGTTCTGTTGGGTTGCATTGGTTGCATTGGTTCTGTTGGGTTCCGCTGGGTTGCTTTGGTTGCGTTGGGTTGCATTGGTTGCATTGGATTGTGTTGTTTTCACTGGGTTACTTTGGTTCCGTTGGTTCTGCTAGTTCCACTGGGTTGCGTTGGTTGCGTTGGGTTCCGTTGGTTCTGCTGGGTTCCATTGGTTCTGTTGCATTGCGTTGGTTGCGTTGGGTTGTGTTGGGTTCCGTTGGTTCTGTTGGTTGTGTTGGGTTGCATTGGGTTCCGTTGGTTCTGTTGGTTGTGTGGGTTGCGTTGGGTTGCGTTGGTTGGGTTGCGTTGGTTGCGTTGGGTTGCGTTGCGTTGGTTGCGTGGGTTGCGTTGGGTTGCGTTGCATTGGGTTGCGTTGCATTGGGTTGCGTTGGTTGCGTTGGGTTGCGTTGGGTTGGGTTGCGTTGCGTTGGGTTGTGTTGGTTGCGTTGGGTTGGGTTGGTTGTGTTGGTTGTGTTGGGTTGGGTTGCGTTGGTTGTGTTGGGTTGCGTTGGGTTGCGTTGCGTTGGTTGCGTTGGTTGCGTTGGTTGCGTTGGTTGCGTTGGTTGCGTTGGGTTGCGTTGCGTTGGGTTGCGTTGGGTTGCGTTGCGTTGGGTTGGGTTGGGTTTCGTTGCGTTGGGTTGGGTTGCGTTGGGTTGCGTTCGTTGCGTTGTGTTGGGTTGTGTTGGTTGCGTTGTGTTGGGTTGGTTGCGTTGGTTGTGTTGGGTTGGGTTGGTTGCGTTGATTGCGTTGGGTTGCGTTGGGTTGTGTTGGGTTGCGTTGCGTTGGGTTGCGTTGGTTGCGTTGGTTGCGTTGGGTTGCGTTGGGTTGGGTTGCGTTGGTTGCGTTGGGTTGCGTTGCGTTGGTTGCGTTGGCCGCTGATGCGCAGTGGCGCAGTGCAGCCCGGGCCTTGCAGAGCACGCCAACTACTTTGGGGTGGACGAGCGGCTGGGCCCCGTGGCCGTCAGCATCCGCAGGGAGCGGCTGGAGGACCTGAAGGAGCCGGGGCCGCACTTCCAGTTCCGGATCATCTTCCGCACCAGCGAGGTGGGGACGGGGGGCGGGAGGACCTGGGGGGGGGGGTGGCGGTTGTGGGGCCGAACCCATCGCAGCTTCGGCCCCGACCCCCTTGTGGGGCTGCGTCGCCATCGGCCCCGTTTTGGGGTCGCCGCCCCCATTGTCCCCATTTTGGGGTCGCCGTCCCCATCCCGCCCCCATTCTCCCCATTTTGGGGTCGGTGTCTACATCCCAAACCATTGGCCCCATTTTGGGGACGCCGTCCCCATCCTGCCCCCGTCAGCCCCGTTTTGGGGTCGGCGTCTACATCCCAAACCGTCAGCCCCATTTTGGGGTCGCCGTCCCCATCCTGCCCCCGTTGGCCCCATTTTGGGGTCGCTGCCCCCATCGTCCCCATTTTGGGGTACCATCCCCATCCCGCCCCCATTGTCCCCGTTTTGGGGTCAGCGTCCCCATCCCGCCCCCATTGTCCCCATTTTGGGGTCGCCATCCCCATCCCACCCCCATTATCCCCATCCCATCCCCATGGCCACCATCTTGGACCCCCCCCATTTCTCCTCATATCAGACCCCCCCAGCTGCTGGCTCCCCATGATTCCATCCCATCGTTCGCGGTTCCTTTCAGTGAAGCCGGGTTCTTCCATCATCTCCATCCCTATTTTGGGGTCCTCTCCCCATTTCGGGCTCCATACCCCCTTCCTTCTTTTCTCCCCCCCCCAACCCCCATTTCAGATTCCATCCCCCGTTTCTCCCCATTTCAGATTCTTGGCCCCCACCCACCCCCATTTTGGACTCCCTGCCCCCCCCCACCCCCATTTCAGATTCCATCCCCCGTTTCTCCCCATTTCAGATTTTCTATCCCCACCCACCCTCACTTTGGACTCCTTGCCCCCACCCACCCCTATTTCAGATTCCATCCCCCATTTCTCCCCATTTCAGATTCCATCCCCCATTTCGGGTTCCATACCCCCTTCTTTCCCTTCTTCCCCCCCCCCCCCTCCCCATTTCAGGCTCCATCCCCCGTTTCTCCCTGTTTCAGATTCTCCGCCCCCACCCACCCCCATTTTGGACTCCCTGCCCCCACCCACCCCCATTTCAGACCCCCCGCCCCCCATTTCTGCCCCCAGCTGCTGACTCTCCGCGGCTCCATCCTGGAGGACGCCGTTCCGTCGGCGGTGAAGCCGGGCTCCTCGCGCGGTTTGCCCCCCAAGGCGGCGGTGGAGCACGTGGTGCCGCAGCTCAACCCGCACTGCCTGCGCCTGGCGCTCAGCGCCCCCAAAGTCGGCGAGCAGCTGCTCAAGCTGGACGAGCAGGGGGTGAGCAGGGGGCCGGGGGTCCCGCGGGCCCGGGGCTGGGGGATGTGGGGCTGGGGGTCCCATGGGCCCGGGTCTGGGGGATGGGGGGCTGGGGGATGTGGGGCTGGGGGTCTCCATTGGGACTGGGGACTCTATTGGGGCTGGGGGATGTGGGGCTGGGGTTCTCCGTTGGGGCTGGGGGATGTGGGGCTGGGGGTCCCATGGGCCCAGGGCTGGGGGGTGTGGGGCTGGGGAATGTGGGGCTGGGGGTCTCCATTGGGGCTGGGGGATGTGGGCCTGGGGGTCCCATGGTGGTTTCCATTGGGGCTGGGTGATGTGGGGCTGGGGTTCTCCATTGGGGCTGGGGGATGTGGGGCTGGGGGTCCCCATGGCCCCATTGGATCTGGGAGATGTGGGGCTGGGAGTCCCCGTGGCCCCATTGTATCTGGGTGACGTGGGGCTGGGTGATGTGGGGCTGGGGGTCCCCGTGGCCTCATTGCATCTGGGAGACGTGGGGCTGGGGGATGTGGGGCTGGGGGTCCCCGGGCCCTATTCTGGGGGTCCCCGCTGCCCCATTCTGAGGGATGTGGGGCTGGGGTCCCACGGGGACCCCCCTCGCCCCCTGCCCCCCCCCCCCAGCAGCACAAGGTCGTGGTGCTGAACCGCAGAGCGCGGCAGAGCACAGAGTTGGAGATGTGGCACTGGGGGTCCCCACCACCCCCATTGTGGGAGTCCCCATAGCCCCATAGGATGCGATGTGGGTCTGGGGGCCCCCTAACCACCCCCCCCCCCATGTTCCCCTCCCCCCCCCAGCTGTGCCGGCGGCACAAAGTCGGGGTGCTGTACTGCAGAGCGGGGCAGAGCACGGAGGAGGAGATGTACAACAATGAATGCGCCGGGCCGGCCTTCAATGAGTTCCTGTCCCTGCTGGGGGAAAGGGTCACCCTGAAGGCCTTCAGCAAATACGCCGCCCAGCTGGACACCAAGAGTGAGTGGGGGGGCTGCGAGGGGCCGGGGGGGGGGGCTGGGACCCCCGTAGGTGGCGCTTCTTGGGCTGCCGTGGGGACTGGGGGGGAGAGAGGGGGTCAGAGATCTCCGTTGATGGTCCTTATTGGGTTGCTATAGGTGGGTGGGGGGGATGGGGGGGTGGGGAGGGTGTGGACCCCCGTAGGTGACGCTTCTTGGGCTGCCGTGGGGGCTGGGGGGAGGGGGGGTCAGAGATCTCAGTTGATGGTCCTTATTGGGCTGCTATAGGGGGCTGGGGGGGGCGGGGACCCCCGTAGGTGGCAGTTATTGGGGTGTCATGGGGGGCTGGGGGGGTTGGGGGGGGTGGGTCAGAGATCTCCATTGGCCGTCTGCTGTTATTGGGCTGCCATAGTGGGGGGCCGTGGGTCAGAGACCCCCATAGACCATCTTTAATGGGTTGCTATGGGAGTGGGGGTCGGGGGGGGGGGTGTGGGTCTGAGACCCCAATAGGAGACCCTTACTGAGCTGCCATGGGAAGTGGGGGAGTGGAATGGGGGGGGGGTGGGTCAGAGACCCCCACAGCTGGTCCTTCAGGCTGCTATGGGGGTTGTGGGTCAGCCATGGGGGGCTGTGGGTCAGCCATAGGGGGTTGTGGATCAGCCATGGGGGGTTGCCATGGCTCAGAGCCCCCCCAGTGACCCCCTCTTCCTCCCCCCCTGCCCCCAGCGGACTCGACGGGCACCCACTCCCTGTACACCACCTACCAGGACTACGAGATCATGTTCCACGTCTCCACCATGCTGCCCTACACCCCCAACAACCGCCAGCAGGTAAGGCCTGCAGTCCTCCAACCGTGGTCCTCCAACCGCAGTCCTCCAACCGCGGTCCTCCAACCGCGGTCCTCCAACCGCGGTCCTCCAACCGCGGTCCTCCAACCTCAGCTCTCCAACCTCAACCCTCCAACCTCAGTCCTCCAATCTCAGTCCTCCAACAGCGCTACTCCTTTTCCATACCCTCCCGTGATTGTCTGTCTGTTAGTCCTCCGACTGCACTCCTTCTTTTCCATCTGCGCCTGTAGTCAGCTGTCTGTCTGTCTGCCTGTTTGGTCTCCACAAGCAGCTCTCCGGCTTCTTCTCCATCCCCCTTGCAGCTGTTTGTCTGTCTGCCTGTCAGTCCTCCAACCGTGGTCCTCCAACAGTGCTTCTTCTTCTCCTTTTCCATTTTCCCCTGTGATTGTCTGTCTGTCGGTCTGTAAGTCCTCCACCAGCAGTCCTTTTTCTTTCCTTCTCTCTTCTTTTTCCCTTTTTGCTTTTTTTTCTCTTCTTATTCTTCTTTTTATTCCTTTTCTTTTTTTGTTGTTTTTGCTTTTCTTTGTGTGCCTTCTTCTTTCTTTTTTTTTGCTTCTCCTTTGTCTTTCTTCTTTCTGCTTCTTCCTCCTCCTCCTTCTTCCTCCATCATTCTTCCTCCCCCTTCCTCTCTTTTCCTCTTTTTCCTTCTTCTCTTCCTTCCTCTCCTTCTTCTTCTCCTTTCTCCTCCTCTCCTTTCTCCTTCCTTGTTCTTCCTTCCTCCTCTTCCCTTCCCCCTTCCTCCCCCTTCCCCCTTCCTCCCCTTTCCTCTTCTTTCTTTTCCTCTTCCTTCCTCTTCTTCCTTCTTCTCTTCCTTCCTCTTCTTTCTTCTTCTGCTCCCCTTTTTCCTTCCTCGTTCTTCCTTCTTCCTCCTCTTTCCTTCCCCCTTCCTCCCCCTTCCTCCTTCCTCCCCTTTCCTCTTCTTCCTTTTCCTCTTCCTTCCTCTTCTTTCTTGTCCTCCTTCTCCTTTCTCCTCCTCCCCCTTCCTCCTTCCTCCCTTTTGCTCTTCTTCCTTCTCCTCTCTCTTCCTCTTCTTTTTTCTTCTCCTCCCCCTTTTTCCTTCCTCGTTCTTTCTTTTTCTTCCTCTTTCCTTCCCTCTTCCTCCCCCTTCCTCCTTCCTCCCCTTTACTCTTTTTCCTTTTCCTTCTTCTTCCTTCTCTTCTTCCTTCCTCTTTTTTTTTCTTTTCCTCTCTCTTCCACCTTCCTCGTTCTTCCTTCTTTCTCCTCTTTCTTTCCTCCTTGCTCCCCCTTCTTCCTCCTTTCTCCACCTCTCCCCCCCGACACCCATCCATCCATCCGTCCGTCCGTCCTGCCACGCGTCCGTTGTTCCCGCAGCTGTTGCGGAAGCGCCACATCGGGAACGACATCGTCACCATCGTGTTCCAGGAGCCGGGCGCGCTGCCCTTCACCCCGCAGGGCGTCCGCTCGCACTTCCAGCACGTCTTCATCGTGGTGCGGGCGCACGAGCCCTGCACAGACCTGGTCAGATACAGGTGGGGCCCGAGGGGCTGCGGACGGGGGGGAGTTTGGGGGCAGTTCTGCTCATTCGGGGTCGTTTCTGTGACATTTGGGGTCATTTCTGCCAATTTGGGGTCCTTTCAGCTCATTTGGGGTCATTTCTGTGACATTTGGGCTCCTTTCTGCTCATTTGGGGTCATTTCTGCGACATTTGGGGTCCTTTCTGCTCATTTGGGGTCCTTTCTGCTCATTTGGGGTCCTTTCTGCGACATTTGGGGTCAGTTCTGCAACATTTGGGGTCAGTTCTGCTGATTTGGGTTCCTTTCTGCTGATTTGGGGTCATTTCTGTGACATTTGGGGTCATTTCTGCTGATTTGGGGTCGTTTCTGCGACATTTTGGGTGTTTTCTGCTGATTTGGGGTCTTTTCTGCTGATTTGGGGTCATTTCTGTGACATTTGGGGTCATTTCTGCTGATTTGAGGTCATTTCTGTGACATTTGGGATCAATTTGGGGCAGTTCTTCCTCCTTTTCGGCAACAAAATGGACGTTTCTCCCACATTTCTCCTTTTGGATGTCCAGGGGGACAAATCCGGAAATCCAGGGGGGCAAATCCTGACATCCAGGGGGACAAATCCTGACGTCCATGGGGACAAATCCTGACGTCCAAGGGGACAAATCCTGACATCCAGGGGACAAATCCTGACCTCCATGGGGACAAATCCTGACGTCCAGGGGGACAAATCCTGACGTCCAAGGGGACAAATCCTGACATCCAGGGGACAAATCCTGATCTCCGTGGGGACAAATCCTGACCTCCATGGGGACAAATCCTGACGTCCAGGGGGACAAATCCTGACCTCCAAGGGGACAAATCCTGACCTCCATGGGGACAAATCCTGACCTCCAAGGGGCAAATCCTGACCTCCATGGGGACAAATCCTGACATCCAAGGGGACAAATCCTGATCTCCATGGGGACAAATCCTGACATCCAAGGGGACAAATCCTGACGTCCAAGGGGACAAATCCTGACGTCCATGGGGACAAATCCTGACGTCCAAGGGGACAAATCCTGACATCCATGGGACAAATCCTGACGTCCATGGGGACAAATCCTGACGTCCATGGGGACAAATCCTGATCTCCGCGGGGACAAATCCTGACCTCCGTGGGGACAAATCCTGACCTCCAAGGGGACAAATCCTGACATCCATGGGGACAAATCCTGACGTCCATGGGGACAAATCCTGACCTCCGTGGGGACAAATCCTGACCTCCAAGGGGACAAATCCTGACCTCCAAGGGGACAAATCCTGACGTCCATGGGGACAAATCCTGACCTCCATGGGGACAAATCCTGACATCCAGGGTGACAAATCCTGACATCCACGGCGTCGAATCGTTTCCCCGTTGCCATGCGGGGGGTTTCACCCTTTCCCTTCCCCCCCCCACCCGCAGCGTTGCCGTCACCCGCTCCAAGGACGTCCCCCCCTTCGGCCCCCCCATCCCCAGCGGGATTCCCTTCCGCAAATCCGACGCTTTCCGGGATTTTCTCCTGGCCAAAGCCATCAACGCGGAAAACGCCGCTCACAAGTCGGACAAATTCCATGCCATGGCCACGCGGACGCGGCGCGAATACCTGCAGGACCTGGCGGAGAATTTTGTCACCAACACCCCCATCGACTCGGCTGGGAAATTCAACCTCATCTCTTTGGGGTCTAAAAAGAAAGAGAAGAGCAAAGCCAGGGTGGGAGTGGAGCTGCGCAGCGCGGGGGCCATCGCCTGGCGCGTCTCGGCGCAGGATTTTGCCCGCGGGGAGGAAATTTCCTGCATCCTGGGGGTCTCCAACGAGTTCGTGGTGCTGTTGGATTTGGGGGCCAAGGAGGTGGTCTTCAACTGCTTCTGCGGGGACGTCATCGGGTGGACGGCTGACGGGGCCAACCTGAAGCTCTTCTACGGGCGGGGGGATCACGTCTGCCTCCGAGCGGCCGAGGGGGGGCCGGACGACGTCAGGGAGATCGTGCAGAGGTTGAAGGTCTGCGGGGAGGGGGCTCGGGGGTCTTCTGGGGGTGGGGAGGGTGGTGGGGGGGGGGGGGGGGGGCAAATTCTGCTCCTCAGAAGAGGAGGGTCCAGGTTGGGGAACGGTTGAGTGGTTGGCCAATGGTTGAGTGGTTGGGCAATGGTTGGGCAGTGGTTGGCCAATAGTTGGCCAGTTGTTGAGTGATTGGCCAATGGTTGGCCAACGGTTGAGTGGATGGCCAATGGTTAGCCAGTGGTTGGCCAATAGTTGGCCAGTTGTTGGGTGATTGGCCAATGGTTGGCCAACGGTTGAGTGTTGGCCAGTGGTTGGCCAATGGTTGACCAGTGGTTGGCCAGTAGTTAAGTGGTTGGCCAATGGTTGGCCAATAGTTGGCCAGTTGTTGAGTGATTGGCCAATGGTTGGCCAACGGTTGAGTGTTGGCCAGTGGTTGGCCAATGGTTGACCAGTGGTTGGCCAGTAGTTAAGTGGTTGGCCAATGGTTGGCCAATAGTTGGCCAGTTGTTGAGTGATTGGCCAATGGTTGGCCAATGGTTGAGTGGTTGGACAGTGGTTGGGCAGTGGTTGGCCAATAGTTGGCCAGTAGTTAACTGGTTGGCCAATGGTTGAGTGGTTGGGCAGTGGTTGGCCAATGGTTAGCCAGTTGTTGAGCGATTGGCCAATGGTTGGCCAATGGTTGAGTGGTTGGCCAATGGTTGGCCAGTGGTTGGCCAATAGTTGGCCAGTTGTTGGGTGATTGGCCAATTGTTGCCAACGGTTGAGTGGTTGGGCAATGGTTGGCCAGTGGTTGGCCAATAGTTGGCCAGTTGTTGGGTGATTGGCCAATTGTTGGCCAACGGTTGAGTGGTTGGGCAATGGTTGGCCAGTTCTTGGCCAAT